>NC_071287.1:8316704-8395102 GCF_943735745.2 Anopheles bellator | reverse complement strand
CATCGCATGCTGCTGAGGGTTTGGAGGTCCCATTATGCCCCCTCCCTGGTTCGCTTGATGTTGCTGCGCTTGTTGCAATTGTTGAGAAAGCACATTAACCCCTAAGACACCACCTGGTTGTGCCTGAGGATTTGGTTTTTGCATGGCTTGCTGCATATATTGCTGTTGGGTTTGTTGGTCTGAGAACATGCCAGCCTGACCATAACCTCCAACGACCATCTGTTGTTGGGGTCTCGGGCGTTGGTTATAGGGGGGAGCGGGCTGAACATTTCCTCCAGACATGGCCAGCTGGCGCTGCAGCATCAACTGTTGTTGTTGTTGTTGTTGTTGTTGTTGTTGCTGCTGCTGCTGTTGCTGTTGCTGTTGCTGCTGCTGTTGCTGTTGCTGTTGCTGTTGCTGTTGCTGCTGCTGCTGCTGCTGCTGCTGTTGCTGCTGCTGCTGCTGCTGTTGCTGTTGCTGTTGCTGCTGCTGCTGCTGCTGCTGCTGCTGCTGCTGCTGCTGTTGTTGTTGTTGTTGCTGTTGCTGCTGCTGCTGTTGCTGCTGCTGCTGCTGTTGCTGCTGCTGCTGCTGCTGCTGCTGCTGCTGCTGCTGCTGTTGCACCTGCTGCTGCTGTTGTTGCTGCTGCTGTTGCTGTTGCACCTGCTGCTGCTGTTGTTGTTGCTGTTGCACCTGCTGCTGCTGTTGTTGTTGCTGTTGCTGTTGCACCTGCTGCTGCTGTTGTTGTTTGTACCACATCTGCTGGGGTAGCTGAGTAAAGAGGAAGAGTAAATAATAAAAGAATATTGTATACATAAATCATTTCATGATAAAAAAATCTTTTTATTTTAAATACACAAGAAGGAAAAACAATCCAGTTACTATGAAAAATTATTGAGTTCACAGTAATTAAAGCACAACAGTGCATGTGTAAAGCCGAATTTGATCGCTGTTCTCTCTCTTCATAAACGTAAAACCGCCACAAGGGAACCACAAATCCAAACATACATATTTCACATTTCACTCAAAGGCATAGATGGGAAAAACAAAAATGCGTCACCTACCGGTATTTGCATCGATGGATTGCTTCCCGGCTTACCACCACCACCAACCATTCCCTGCACACTCTGCAGTCGATTGGTGGGCATCTGCCCACCAGCACCCGTTGGGTTGTACACCATCACCGGTTGGCCTGCCTGCACTTGCTGAACTTGTCCTTGATGCATGACGGTATGCTGCTGTTGCGGTGTCATCCCGACCTGATTTTGATTTTGTTGATTCTGGGCCTGCGTTGGACAATCGAGAATGATAAAATTTACAATCAAACAAAAATATTTGTAACGCCTCGTCCACACTATGAGTTTTTTCTACAGGTTTTTGTTATGCTAGCGTTCACACTAGCAGCTTTTGCGCAAAAAATTCCTTGTTCTCCAGTGAGTGAAATGCCAGTTCGTTTGTTTATGCTTTGATTTTTCAATTTCCTTTCCTTCTTCTTCTATTGCCATCTTTGTCAAAATCTGATCCGCTGTCGAAAAACTAGCCATATTTTTGGATAGCAAAAAAACTTGGCGTAAGCTGGCAAATTGAAAAAAATATTCCGGATCGGGAAAACAACCGATAAACATAAGGAACTCAAAAGCAACTCAAAGTAACTCACGGCACTCTAACAAAAAATCAGAAGTTTCTAGGCCTACCATACATTTTTGCCCAGTTTCTCATAGTGTGGACGACGGGTAATAAATAACTACATTTGGCGCAGGCTGCCTATTTATATCCTGCTTTCCATTTTTTATTATTATTAAATGAGGTTTTAAATTATTATATAATTATAATTAATAATTATTAAAACCAAAAAAATATTATTGTAAAAATAAACTGTTTAAACAAAGAAATTGAAATGAGAAAAAGCTCTAGAGGCGAATATTAACTTTATGCTCAAAACCTTTTTAGTCCAATGAAAGTTTACTATACGAGAACAATCAATTGATTTGTAAAATAATGGTTTACCTGTTGTCGCTGCTTGATGAACGCAGCCATTAGCTGTGGATTTGCTTTGAGTATTGACAGTAATTGTTGTTGCTGTTCAGGACCTGCAGCCGGATTTTTGAGTGTTGCCATCAGTTGTGCTATAGCCTGCTTCGGTTGATTGGAGGCGAGTGGTGGCTGGCCGGCTGACTGTGGATTTTGTGTATTGCTTGCTGACTGCTGCTGCTGTGCGTTCCCAATCATACCACTGCTCTGCATACTGACTGCACCCGGTCCCTGGCGGCTCAGAGTTATCATCTGTCCCCCACATAACATATTCTATGAAAAATGGAAACATACGCATACATAAGCAAACATTTGGCAGTCAATTCCAACATTTTTTAAGATGTCTTCTTCTTACGGGAAGCTGTGATTGTTGTTGCTGCTGGGGCATCATTGGCAATGAAGGACGCATTCCTGGGTTTTGTTGGTTACCACCTCCGGCGATACCGCCTCCAGCACCACCGCCACCATTAGGATACCGAGCATTGGACCATTGGTCCATTTGCATGACATTCGGTGCAAGACCACCAGGCCCGACGCTAGCACCCATTGATATGCCAACAACCGGTCCACCAGTGCCGCTAGGCTGAGACTGTTGATTTCCCATGACCCCAACGACACCAGACACATTTACACTGCCCACCGTTGCAGCCATATGCGTTCCTGGCATCGTTCTTTGCATCACGGGTGGAGGCATTTGACTTACTGGATTTACCTTCCCGTAACCAACGTGAGGGGCCTGTTGCCGGGCAGCTTCCTCCTGCACCTTGATTTGAAGAAAAGGAGTGTACAAAACAAACGGAAATAGGGATAAGCGAAAAGTTTTCATACAACTAATTATTCATTACTCATACCTGTTTAACAGCCTGTAACACATTAGCCGGTGGTGTTTGCGCGCCAGGCTTCATGCCAATACCACCATGATGGGGACCACCAATAGCGTTCATTTGCAAAGCAGCGTTCGGTGCCGTCGAAGGACTCAGGACCCCAGGGGTACCACCTAGCCCACAACCCATGCTTGCCGATACCGCTGCTGCGTTAACTGTATTACCAGTGGGAACACCAACAAGGGCGACATTATTCACAGCCGATGACGGTGGAGCAGCGACGATCGCACACGGACCGATTACACCAGTTGAGCATACAACCGAAGCGCTCATACCACTACCACCTCCATTACCACCAGCACCGCCATTACTCGGTTGGGTGATTTGGGGAGTAGGGGCACCCATGCGGTTCGTATTCATTACGGCCATACGCCGACGAAGAAGTTGTTGTTGCTGCAATCTGTAGGAAAACATGAAACAAATAGACAAATTTGGTCAGAATCATTGGGTCATTGGGTTAGAATCGTTCGTTTACTGTACTGCTCCTATCACACCCACATCTTTAAAATGTTTAAAGAGAACAGTAATAATAAAAAATCTTTTTATTCGGTATCATGACCACCCACTTGGCCTGTAATAGGGCATCTCACCACCAATTCGTCACACCATCGCTGTCGATGCAATCCAATGGTCTTGGTCAAAATGGTCATCCGCATTACACTTTGTTTTCCTCAAATTCGCTTAGTTTTGATCTACTTAAAAGCGTTTCTTTTTTTGTGATTCAAGTTGTGGTATTTCCAAGAAAATCACCCACGTCGTCTTGGACACAGTTCAAAATACATGAAATTCTTACACTCGTAGTTATCTCTTCATTTAAGAGTTGCATGCATCCGCTCTTATTAGGGCGTTCTTGTACCACTTGGTCTTGGTATAACCTTATTATAGTGATCTTACCTAAACCTAACTAAACTAAATCTAAACAAAAAATATTGTACACTATTAACGTTATTCGCTGTTGTTACATACCTCTGTTGGAGCTGTTGCTGCTTAAGCTTATGTTTGATGTTGGGACAGAATGGAACCAGGCATTTGGCCTCTTGGCAGTGCTTGGCGTGGTAGCAACAGAGTGCAATCAGCTGTTTACAAATCGGGCAGCCACCGTGCGTTTTCCTCTTGCAGTGCTTAGTGTGTTGCACTACACGCTTCATCTTTTGGCACGATGGCAACCGGCAGTTGGCGTCGCGACACTGGCACGCGTGAACCAGCGACTGAATGCATCTCTGGATGGATTGTTTACGCGCTTCCTGCGGGTTTGTTTGCTTCACATCCGTCGGAGATGAACCGTCATCGAGATCGAATCCTAATTTGTCCATTTTATGCGGATGTCCAACCTTTTCCTTGCACGTTATGCACAAATCGAAATCCTGTGGGAAAACAACAAAACACATGAAAGAAACAACGTTTATATGTAGTAAAAAACCTTCTCGCCGAAGGACTGATAATTTTATGCTCAGACTGATCGAAACAGAGAGATAAGAAACATTTGGTCACGAAATCCTGTTTCGTATAAATTGCTATGTTTAAATGGGCCTGCTATTCTAATTTTGTAACATTTATGTAAGAATAAAAATATAAGTGAGGGCAAGGCGACGCGCGTGGTGGGATCGTGCGGAGTCGCGAGAATGCGAGAGGTTGGGACCGGAGAGAGTGGGACTGGATTTAAGAAAGAGCGAATAAAGGGGAGTCGCCGGAGAACCATCAACCTAAATAGACGTGTATTTTTGGAAGTTGGTTGCGACCTCGCGGTTAAACACGGTTGGTTATACATTTATCTCCACTGTATGAACAATTACGAACAACATCTTCGTTACTTACATCACAGACCGTACAGTGATAACGTGTTTCAACGTGATTTTTACAATAGTTGCACGTGTAGACAAATTTATCCTGACCCTGATTATGCAACTCGTAAAGCATACAAAGAGTGCTGAACTGAGCGCGGCGCAGTGACGAGAATTCGTAATGTTTGTCCCGGGCGAGTGTTAAAAAGGCGTCTCGACCATCCATTAAATCACAGTTGATAAGCGGATCCGGATCTTGTATTGGCTGAAAATATTCGAGACAAACATAAAAGTGGGAATAAACATTTTGTATCAAACTTACACCCTATCCGCTTTCAACCATTTTCTTACCGCAAGGCTAGCAGCCGACTGTGCAGAATGCAAACGAATGACAAAAAACACCTCTTTATGTTTCTCCATTGTGGCAAAAATTTTTGCGCTGAGATCATTCCCATTTTGTTCGTTTGTTTTTTTGTTACTCTTCCGTTGAGCCGCCTTAGATTTGTTAGACTTTTTCGCCTTCTTCTGGCCTTTCTTCTTACCATCAGCAACAGTATCACTGTCTTCGTTCATTGACATCTGCATCTGCAGAAGAAATAAAATGAAAAATTAGACCAAACCAAAACCAAATGCAACAAATGCATCTCAGGTGGCAACTCGCTAAGACCACACGTTTAAAACGTGTACATCCACATTCAGCGAGACTTGTATACATACCGCATTGGCAGCAGCTTCTTCGCGTTCCGCCTGCTTGCGCTTTTCCTCTTCTTCCTGGTCCAGCTCTTTTATACTTTCTTCTAACACGTTCGGCCAAAAATCTCCCTCAAAATACGGCAACTCCGACGCTGATTGTAGTTTGTCTTCCATCGCCTGCTTTAAAATGTCCTTGTAATCCTGTATCGTGCGCTCTACCATACCCTTGTCCAACATTTTCTTATACCATTCCTGCAGGCGCTTTGGCTTTGGAATACGCTGCTCCGGCGGGTGACAGTGAAATATGTAATCATCGCCTTCCGACGGTGGACAGGCCCAGATGTGGGCCATCGTGTAACCGAGTTGCTTAGCATAATCCATGTAGCCGAGTAGTATCTCGTGATAAACGGCCGTCCGATATTGTCGTGGTCGGAAGAAGTGCACTGAGTCGAGGTAAGCAATGTACACGCGCCTTGTATTCGGTGGTGCACACTCTGAGCCGTACTCCTGCACGTGCATACCGAAGAAGCAAACATCGATTCCGTCCACCTCTTCGAAGGCAAATAATGCCTTAGCGCGGTACGGAAACTCAGGCAACATCTCACCGCATTCCACAAACCGGCTGCGCATACCCGGCTTCACCTCCACTAGCTTATCCGAGCTAGATACGACGCGGATGTGTACTTCGCCGGCACCAGCTTCCTTCTTTTTCAGGAAATTGTTTACACGTGTCTCAATGTACGTGCCGAGCTTGGAGGTTGGCAGCCGCTTTGCATTGAATTTGTTGTCCTTGCGCTTTTGAGCCTTCTTCTTCAAGCAAGCATCGCAAACGAAACCACCGGGCCATATTGTTTCGAGGTACAGTACACAAATCTGGTGCTGCTTTCGGCCGCAATCAAGACAATCGACAAACGGTTCCAGCTCCAAATGGTCGTTTTTCATTTCTTTGAACTGATCTTTCTTTATTTGGCTAAAATTGAAGCATGTAAATGAAACTTACATATTAACATAATATGTTTAGGTTTCTTAACCGGGTTTTTTTTTAGATAAGCCCAGTTCTTTTTAAGTTTCATGTATATTTTCAGTAATTAAAATTGATTGCAGCATTATACATGCGACACTACGGTTATCTTGTCCTGAACGACTTGATATAATTTCTTGTGACGGTGTTTCATACAAACTTACTTATTTATGTATTTTTAAATACTTCTTTCGAATTAAGTATCGCTCAATTTCGAATGTTTTAAACTGAAAACATGGTAAACATTCAACAGTTCGTTGTCAAGATAGATATACTCTGTTGGAGAAAACAACTTGATAACATCGTGTGGTCGATCGAAAACTACCACTCAGCGAGCCATTTCAAACATTTAAAATTTTAAATCGGATGAATTAGAATTTTAAAATTCATTTTCCATATGTTTATATCAAAACTTTCAAATAGTGCGAACACTTACCTTGAAAAGCACATCGCTATTATTTCTTCAAGGGCAAACCCATATGAAGAAGAAAGTAGTTGCTGCAACTCTCTGGAAGAAAATACTTCTTCTTCTTCGGCACTACAACCGCTGTGCGGTCTTGGCCTGCACCAGAGACAATTGTTAATGTCAATTTATCCCTGGGGTGCTGCTATCCGTAACATTTCGTTTTTACGGGCGGGGTTGTTGGTCCCGCGCCAACCCCCTCCTCTGTCAGCATATCGGGAATCGAAACCATGGCCGGTTGAGTCGCAACCGGTCCCGGGATTCGAACCCTGGCCAGCTGCGCTGACAGCGAAGAGCGTTACCGACTACTCTATCAGCGGGGGAAGAAAATATTACAACTATGTAATTCAAGTACTCAACCGTACGAACTACGATTGAACACAAATAGATCAAATTCAAACCGGGTGGCGAGGTAATGGTAATGCCCATGACCCTCATTTTCAAAAATATCTCATATCAGAACCAGCTGAAATCGAGCCCGGCCCAGCTGCGGGACAACCGACGGGAAGCGTTACCGATTACTCTATCAACAGTCAATCCGCCAAACATATAGAATAAAATTATTGTAAAAATTGAATGTAAATTTTGGACTTGAATACCGGGAGGAATCATCAGTCAATACTAAAAACGCTACCGAAGTAACCGAAGGATTTTAACCACTAGATTTTTCATGCTTGGTAATTGGTTCCAATAGTACACACTATGTTAGTTTCATATTCACTTGTACTAATACTTACGTCTGTGATTGCATCGGATCGTCGCCAAGCGTTACCGTGTCACCTGGAATCTCGTTGAAACATTTCTGGCAGTAGGTGTATCTAGTTGACAATGCGCCGAAAGAACTTTTAATATAATCGCGATCATACATACAATTTCATTTTACACATTTTACAAGCATGTGCGTTATTGGTCAATGAGGGCGATGAATGATTGTGAGATGACGATGAGACGATGATGAAATGGCGTTTTGATTTATACGATGATTTGGTTACGTGTTTTGTGCAAATTGCGGATGAACAGGAATATGTAAATATAAAACATGACAACAATAAATTAAAACTCAGGTTAAACACAAGGTGTATCATGAATCAAGGATGGCCACGGACGACACAGTTTTAGCAACCCAGCAACCAGAAGCAACTATCTACCATAACCCAAAGATTAATTCAGTAAAAAAAATTATCTGGGACGAGAACCTCCGAGACGTCTTAGCCAGCAACAGAGACAATGTCCCGCGCCAACCCGTCGGTCGGTGGTCGGTGTCACGTCGGTCTCGGGAATCGAATCATGACCAACTGCGTGACAACCGGTCTCCGGAATCGAACCCGTGGCCGGCTGTGTGACAACGAACGAACATTACAGGGCGGTTATTCAGTATTAAAGACAAAAAGTGATAAGGAGTTGTGTGTTAGGCATGGGGAGGTATATGAATGGTCGCAGCGAGACGCCAAGATCAAACTTACACCACGGAGGATGTGCGCTATTGTGATGATTGCCAGGAGAAAGGACCTATTGGTGTACATTCGAGGTAGTATCAATCCAGGGATGATAGAGGTTTTTATGTATCTTAGGAAACGGAGATTTGCATCTCAATGAATCGCCGGTGTTTCTATTGTGTCAACTTGGGACCTGCCTTGATTGCCCAGTTTATCGGTTGTTGCGTTTCCTCGGATACCAGATCCAAGATAATGGTTGTGAGAATGTTTTCCATATGAATGGATCTTTCATGATGCTTTTTCCAGAGCCTGTAGAGCGCTTGCAGAAACAGTTTAATCGATATTCGATTGATGGGGCTAGTACTCTGCTGCAATGATAAGAGCCATTATTATTTATCCGTTAGAACGGACAAAGCCAACATTTGGCCCCAACTTATAGTTTTGTACTTCAGTTGACGCACTGTATTTGCTGATGCATACGGTTATGTTGGGAAGTATACGCCAACTCCACACCACACAAAAATTCACGAATTCGACGCGCCTAATCCTGCAGCTAGAGCGACGAAAGCCAACAACCATATGGTAAATTCGAGCTTTGGAACTAGCGACCCACCACTCTGCAACACGTACATCAACTGGATAATTTCAACTGAAAACAACCCAACCAGCATGATCCTCGGGAGAGTTTGAGATAGACCAACAAGGTAGCAAGCAACCTGAGGGCAGACGGCATACGGGATTGCCGACAGGCGGCTTCGTCAACAATAGGTATGCAATAATGCAATATGGCCAGCAGTAATGAAATATACGCCGAATTCATACATATTGTACAGTGTTTTGTAATTCATAGTTGCGCATAATTATTGTTTGTCTTGTTATTTTGACGTTAACCCGTTTGCTAACTGAACATAATCTCATCCCTTCTCTGCTATCTAATTATTACCAGCGTTAACTAGCTTAATACAGAAGTGCCCCTAACTAAAAACGAATTATGAGCGACCCTTATAACCGATGTTATTAAAACAAAAGCATTGCTAAGGAGAACCAAGCAAAAAGTTGAAAGTGCAAGCAGGTGCCGAGCGGAAAACTGGGTATGGGTATGCAGTGCAACACGCATGTCGCGAATTTGGGGATGCGTATGAAGTGCAGAAGATGAATATATATTTACATAAGAGGAATTTGTAAAATCTAAAATAGTAAAAACTAAATTGAAAAAAAAATGTTGCAACATTGTTTGCATTAGACGAATAGGCGAATCTAAATTTTTGAACCGGACAATAATAACGTTTGAATGATATTTATGTTGCTGTGTCGTCGTCTTACATCCAGCGAGTTAATGTGTTCGTATTATAGCTTTGTTAATTTGTTAATCAACAACCTCGTTAACATATGCAATACGTTAACATACGCGGCATACGAGTCTTACCGATTTTGATAGCTATAATACTTTGCATCACGCGGAATAGTGCACAATTGCTTGCCGTAACAACACAAGACCTGCGGATTGAACGTGTACTTTCGACCGCAACAATACCCCAAAGACTGCATTACGGGATCAATTTCTTGCTCAAAGACCTCCGATAGCTGCAACGATATGAGAACCAAATCAAGGAAGAAAAAAAAAGATATGAACAAGTGAACGCTTCAATGTTTAGATAATTAAAATTAGTTTATGATGTGTTTCAAAGTAAGTTTCTGGCGTTCTGCCGCTTTACCACCATTGCTCACACTATAATATGGTCTAGTTCGTTTAATTACCTTCGTGCAGTATCTATAAACGCGTGATGTTTTCCGATTGTAGAGCCAAGCGTTATCAAACATCAGCCACACGTCATCGACATATTCGCGCGGATCGTGGTACTGACCGCCTTCTAATTTTTGACGAATTGTGCTGAGATCCATCGGTTGACGCACTATATCAAAATAGTCTGGTATGCCCAGCGAGTTAGGATCAACCGGCATGCGAAAAGGAATTGATTCCGGTTCCTGAGCAACTAATTTCTCCAACGTCGGTACCAGCGCTTCTCGAAGTTCTTCCGGTTTGAATGCTGCGAGTATTCGAATAGAAAAGGCAATTCGAATATATAAACATATTTTATATTTCAACAAACAGTGAACGAAATAAAGCAGATCATACCAAAACAGAAATATGATAGATGCAAATAGAATTATGAAATATGACGTGATTTTTTAAAAAAATTTAAATTACACTTACAGCATTTTTTCTTATTATCACTGGCATTCGTCTGGATGGTCGGCTCTGGGTAGATGCCGGATTTTATTTCCGTTTTGACGACCATGTTCATCGGACTTACCGATGGTGACATCGGTTCTTCCTTGAACTTGACCACATCGAGCTTGTTCTTGCCACTGCCGCTGCTACCATCGCCGCTGTCGATCATTTCAGTCTTACAATCAGCACTTATACTCATGCATTCACTGTTGACGCTTTTTCCACCGCCACTGCCGCCGCCGACCTGATCATTGCCAGCCGAGGTGTCCATGTGGTTACTATCAGTGTCGGAGCGCATGTCATCCTCACGCTTTAATCCCAGTTTTCCTTTATTTTTACCAACACTGTTGACCCCGCCATCTTTCACGCTGCAAGGTTCGGGCGAGTCATCCTTGTCACGGGCCATGGCCGCTTCGAGCGCAGCCATCTGGGAGCTGAACGATGAGCACCCACTGCGGCTTGAACCGCTAGCATTTAATAAGCTCCCACTGCTTCCATTTGTTGTCGCCATGCTGCTACTACTAAACGAGGAGTTGTTTTGCGGGGCAGTGACCGCTGTTGTCGATGCGATAGATGAGATAGGCGCTGTAGTTGAAGGTGTGGTTGCAGTTGATCCGCCGCCACCAGCTCCATTAAGTGTTATTGAGTTGTTGTGCGTGGTGCAAGTCGAAGACGTCAAGAGAGTTAAGTTAAGCGGAGTATTCGATGTCGATGCGGCGACCACCATTTGTGAATCGGAAGCTTCTGAAGAGGTGGCAAGTAAAAGCGGAACTACTACGCTTGATGCAGAGATACTGCTACTGGCGATTGCGGGCGTTTGTCCAAGAATGAGACCGTTAGACGGTGGACCGGTGGTGCTGTTTGTCGTTAATCCACCTACCCCACCACAATAGGACGAAGTGTTTCCGAGCAATTCGGAGCTTCCAATACCTGCAACTACAGCAGAACCACCGCCTCCTAGGTTAGCAGACATAATGGCCATGCTTCGTTGTTGTGTTGTCAACGCCGCGCAGTTTGCTGCGCCGCCAGTACTTAGCATCGGACTGCCAACCGTTAGCTGAGCGTTCGGGAACATACCAGCGCTTCCTGGTCCTACAACTGCTCCCGTCACATTGCTGCCCGTATTTGGAGGCTGCGATCCGCCTATGGTAACATTGTTCGGCGGAACGTTACTACCACCACTGCCAAAGGCAGAAGAGATGGCTGGAGGCATTGTCATCGCTTGATTATTACCTAGGGACACCGGCAGTCCAGTACCAGCGAGCTGAATGTTGCCTCCTCCAATGCCGCCACCACCAGCCAAATTGGCACACTTGGCACGAACGATGTCGTTGAATTGTTGAAGCTGGGAGTTGTCCGACATGGTTGGTCCATTCAGAAAAGGTTGGTTGGACGGTCCACCGCCTTGCGGCCCTCCCATTGTTTGGGGTGTCGGTTGTGAGGGCGCGTGATTGTTCATATTAGGTTGTTGCTGTTGTTGGCCGAATGGTGAAAGTCCGCCTGGCAGTACGACGGTGTTGCTGACACTACCAGTGCCACTCAAACTATTTACGCCGTGAACGATACTGTTAGGACTCGGACCTGGCTGTGAGACGAACATTTGTTGAGCCGATTGGGCCGAACCCACAAGAGCCATCCGGTTAGATGGGATATTTCCTTGACCCATTAAACCACTACCGACAAGCTGACGAGACATCTGCGCACTGCCTAACATTTGGTTCATTTGAGTGTGATTGAGTGGTCGAACCTGAGTGTTTGAAATATGGGGTGGCGGTCCTCCTGCACCACCAACGCTGGCATTGTTCATTTGCTGCTGATGCATTTGTTGTTGCTGTTGATGCTGATGTTGGTGCTGATGCTGTTGCTGTTGTTGCTGCTGCTGCTGCTGCTGCTGCTGCTGCTGCTGCTGCTGTTGTTGTTGTTGCTGCTGTTGCTGTTGCACCTGCTGCTGCTGTTGTTGTTGCTGTTGCACCTGCTGCTGCTGTTGTTGTTGCTGTTGCTGTTGTTGTTGCTGCTGCTGTTGTTGCTGCTGCAATTGCATTTGCTGCTCTTTCCGTTTCTGGCGTTTCTCTTCGAGTTCTTTCTGAATTTTGTAAATCTTTTCCGCAAGAAGATGATAATATTCGGAACGTGAGTTTGCCATCTCGTACATATCGCCTTCAACCTTTTTCGCATACGCTACCAGATTATACATTCTTTTATCGAACATCGTCGAAGGATCAGGTGATGGAAAGATAGCTTGTACAAGCTTGTGCACGAGATGATTGCGCAAATCAGGAGTAACAGAATGATGCCAATCCTTCGTACCCTGTACTGGCACCGCAATCATAGTATTTGAAGGGAAGTTTCCGGCACCACTGCTACTACCACCACCTCCAGTCGAAGCGTTTATTCCTCCGGCTGTCATTGTTTGAAGACCCGTCGTGGTAGTGTTGCAGACTGCTCCGCTGCTGGCCAGTGAGGTCGTAACTGCAGTAATCCCACTAACACCTGGCATTTGCTGACCGCTGCCATCTGCACTACTGAATAGCAACTGATTATTGCTGCTCGGCATTGGAATAATGGGCGTATTTTGTTGAACAACGTTTGTCTGTTGACTGGACGTTCCCGGCTGTGATAGATTGTTATGCGATTGCTGTAGCTGCATTGCGGCATTCACTGTGATACTTTGATTTGTACTATTATTTTGAGATTTCACTGCTAGGCAAGCCGAAGGGAGCATACCACCACCGCAGGCATCGTTAGTAGATGCACTTTGCATCATGTTACCGCTGTTGTTGCTGGTGTTACTGTTGTTGTTGTTGGTAGGCACTATTTGATTTGGTGGCATCATGAGCCTCACTGATCCCGTATTGGCGCTGCATTGAACCCCCGCCATACTTCTAATACTACCACCGATGCCTCCTGCTCCTCCCATCGGATTCTGTTGTTGTTGCGATGACAGATTACCTGGGGTGGGCGAGGGCACAAGATGATTGAAGGGACGCGAAGGTCCCACAACAGCGTCTGATGCTGTATTATTGCCTCCTTGGATGAGAACATGATGCTGATCTTGAACTCCTTCTTGCTGGGAAGTTGCTATGAGAACACTACCCCCCGCAGAACACGCAGAAGGTAAAATATTGAGATGATTAGCTTGCATGTTGGATAGTGGCGATGGCGATTGCTGTGGCACAGATATCAGTGACTCGTGTTGCTGTTGTTGATCTGATTGTTGGTCTTGTTGTTGCTGCTGAGCTTGTTTTTGTTGTTGCAACTGAAGTTGTTGACTTTCAGATTGTTGTTGAAGCTGTTGCAGCAAAAGAAGCTGTTGCTGCTGAGGTTGTTGTTTTTGCTGATTAAGTTGCAAATGTTGATGCTGTTGCTGAAGCTGAAGCTGCTGCTGATTTTGAAGCGCTTGCTGCGAAGGCGGTAATTGTTGGTGCTGTTCTTGTTTGGGAAAATGCGACTGTTGCAATTTCGGTTGCTGCTGCTGTTGCAAGTTCAACTTGGGTTGTTGTGGGGAGGAGAGCGGCGTTAAGGGTTTCAATTGCTGCTGGTCTTGTTTCTGTTGCTGCTCCGACAGCATCTGTTGTCGCTGCTGTGGAGAAGACGTTTGCTTTTCTTTGCACTTCTCTTGCTTCGATTGCTCTTGCTGCTCGTGAGACACCATTATTGATGGATCGTGATCCGCCGATGAAGCTTGATGCTGTTGCATATTTGTTTTCGATTGAGTTTCTACTCCTTTTCCCTGTTGCAACATTGCCGGTTCTTGATCTACGTCCATCAACAGCGATTCCGGCTCCTGGTTTTCTTGCTTCAAGCAGTTTTGATCTGGTTGCTGTTTTGCGTCCTCTGCTTGTAACTGTGCCTCTTGAGGCTTAGAGTGTTGTTTTTCTTGTTGATCGAGTGACTGCGAATCGTTGTGCATTTTGTCATCTTGCATAGATTGGTGATGATCAGTTTTTTGTTGCTCGTCTTTTGACATTTTCACTGGTGGAACCGGCAACTGCTGTGATTTTGACAATTCCGGCTGCTCGCTGTGATACTTTGGCGTCATTTTCGACTGAAAGAGATGTGTAGGCTTCTCTGACCCTTCCTGCAGCTCGTGCTGCTTTGGGTCCTGCTGCTGTTGTTGTAAATCACACGCAGATGACAGAGGAAGTAGATCTGCACGGTGCTTGTCTTGCTCAGACAATGGTCCTTCATGTTGGTCCTTATGCTGTTGCGTTTCAGACTGGTCCAATACTGATTCTTTTACTTGGTTGTGATTCTTTTTATCGGAAGTTGATGTTAAAGTCCCTTGGTGATGGTTATCCCGTTTGTTTTCCGACAGCTGCTCGGATGCATCCAACGATTGGTCTACCTCCATTGAATCAACTGCTGCTACTGTTGTTGGTTTATCTCTCGGTTCTTGCTCGTGTAGTTGCTTCTTGTCCTTGTAATCTAAACCATGACAGGGTTCTGACTTTTCAGACGATTGCTCTTTTTGCTTTTGGAAGCTGCTACTAACGATACCGCACAAACCCTGTGATGTGTCCATTGATTCCTTACTTCGTCCGTCCGCCTGTTCAGTAAGATCAACTTTCTCGACGTGCTCCTGCTTATCTTGATGCTTCTGCTTATCCTGAAGTTCGCTAGTTTCCAAGCGATTCTCTTGATCGTGCAGGGCATGCTGATTATCTTCTTGCGAATCGAGCAATTTTTGCTTGTCGCAACTACCATCAACCTGCAGGTCGCTTTGTTCTATCACATCCGATTGATCCTGCTGAGCAAGTGTATCACGTTTTTCCTGTTTATCCACTACTCCATTATTGCCAGTCTTTTCCGGTTGAACTTCTTGGTTCTTTTCTGTCGTTTCTTTATTGCTTGACTGACCGCCACTCTGACTTTCGGCAGCAAATACTTCGTTTTTCAGCATCTCTTTCTTTTGCTCTTGTTCTTTCATAGTTGTGTTGTGCTCTTGATGCGTTGAATTCTTGGGAGTGGAATGTAAATCTTTCTGGTCCTGAGCACTTTGCCCTGGCTGTTCTGTCTGTTGACGGTAAAGCTGCTTTGCCGATTGTTGCTCCACGATGTCCTTGGTCAGCGTTTGTTGTTGTTGCTCCTGTTGTTGTTTGGTGTCTCCCTGTGGTTGCTGATCTTGTTGTGTTGAAACTGGCAGCAGTTTCTCGGAACGTTGTTGCTCTTGTTCTTTGATTTGCTGATCTGTCTGCTTCAAACCAGAGTCGTCTGATTTCAAGTGTTGCTGCTGCTTATCGTCCGATTGAGCACCTTGCATCAATTCCTGAGAACGCATGAGGTCACTAGCTGGCTGTTGTTCTTGCAACATTGATTGTGTTGGATGCTGTTGCTGTTGCTGTTTCGATTTATCACCTTGCTCATGGGGCTTTTGTTGGTTTTGTGGTTCTTGGAGTTCGTCCTGCAACTGCTGGTGAATTTTCGGCTGATCTTGGTCCTTTCTTTGCTCTACTTGTTGATGCTTCTGGAGCGGAGAAGATATCATCTGTGGGTGTTGGTGATGCAAAAGTTGCTTTTGCTCATGTTGACTGGAGGCGGATGAAAGCACATTTTGTTGCTGCTGTTGCGATGACTGCGTGTGGGATTGTGTTCCTTGCGTCTGCTGCGGCTGTTGTTGGACGATTGACTGTGATTGTTGAGGTTGTTGTAGCGGTTGGTTCTGCGTTTGCTGCACCTGACGCTGCGTTAGAAGTGATGTTTTTGTATCCTGCAACAGGATTTGTTGCTGCTGCTGTGGGATCAATGGTTGTTGTTGTAGCTGCGATTGATGGCTCATCTGTTGTGAATGCTGTTGCTGTTGATGTGTCTGAATCTGTGGCTGTTGTGAGTATGATTTTTGTAGCATTTGATCCTGTTTCTGCTGTTGCTGAAGGAGCATTTGAACCTTTTTCTGCTGCAGTATGTTATGCTGCATTTGCTGCTGTGGATGCTTTGAATGAGATTGAAGTAACTGTGGTTGTTGCTGCGATTGGAGTTGCGGTGCAAGCTGTTGCGGTTGTTGGTCTTTATCTTGATGCGCTCCTAACTGAGGTTGTCCTTGCTGTTGTTGTATCTTTTGTAATTGTTGTTGATGTTGCTTGTGTTCTTTTTGTTGTTGATCTTGCTGTTGCTGTAATAGCAGTTGCTGTTGCTTTTGGGGCAGCTGCTGTATATGATGTTGCAGAACTTCTTGTTGTTGTTGCGTTATTTGCTGCTGCAACTGCTGTTGCAGTTGCTGGTGTTGGTCTTGCTGTTGCATTAACTGTTGAGGCTGCTGCAACTGTGAAGGGTGTTGCTGCTGCGGGTGAGATTGTTGGTGCTGAGATTGTGATTGTTGGGATGTCTGCTGCTGACCCACGTGCTGCTGTTGTTGGGACAATTGACTCTGTTTTAATTTATTCGTATCACGCAGTGGTAAACACACTGGGCAGTCCTGGCGCGTGCAATTTTTCCAGTGATTTATTATCTGTCTAGACGAGGAGCAGTGCGTTTTGGGGCAATTTTTACCAAGTTGACACGACTGCATATGCGTTAGGACCTCCTTCATAGTGCGACAATGCGCAAGGGCACAATTATTGCTGGCCGGATTTTCAGCTTCGCGACGCTGACACTTATGTGCATGTAGAAGCAGAACCAGTTGCTGCTGTATAAGTTTTCGCTTCTCTGGATCTGCTAGGAGAGGATTTCCAGGGCCAGTGATTGTGGGTCCACCACTTGAACCACCGGTACTACCTACTCCAGCACTGCCCACACCGGGAGCTACATTAACGTTCATCTGGCTCAGTGGTTGATTTTGGCCACCCGGTAGAGATCTTATTTGAGGAGCACCAGGATTACCACTCCCTTGTTGTTGCAGACCAACAACGTTGGACGCAGATGTGGAGGAAGAAGAAAAAGTAGAAGACGACGAAGAAGATGATAGCGGCGAAACGCCACTATCAGTGGGAATGCTCATCGGTGCGCTTCCACCCGTCGGTCCCATGTTTCCAGCAGTTAACGGATTGCTCATGCGACTGGTCAGCGTAACGTTTGGCGTACGATTCATCGTCGGCGGCGAGCCACGTACTTGCTGTTGCAGATTCGCCGCATTTAATACGTTTTGTTGTGGCTGGTAACCAACAAATTGAGTACCACCGGGAACGTTGCCCATCTGACCCATTTGACCGCCGATTGTAGCCACGCTATGGCCCTGCTGCTGTTGCTGGACCAGCTGCCTGAGCCCTGAGTTCATGTGACTTATTGGTGGCCGTGGTGCCATGCCTGTAGCATTTGTTACGACGCTCAATCGCGGATTGCCCATTGGGCCATTTTGAAGCGCATTTGACATCTGATGCATCATTCCAGGTGGTGGCCCTGACGGATTCGATGCGTTTGTCCCTTGTCGCGCATTGTTGTTCAACACCTGCAGCCCAGTTGTCCCTGCTCCGGACATAACGCTACCGCTTAGCCCCATGGTATTTGGCATCACCGTACCGCCTGCGCCATTACCACCACCGGCACTGTTTTGCCCCATGCCACCTCCTCCCATCCCCAGCATTGCGCCAGTCGCCATCGTGTTCACTCCTACGTTGTTGGCCATCGCCTGGTTTATCGGCGAGAGCATACCGCCACCACCGACTCCTCCAGGACTCTTACTGCTTCCGAGTGGTCCCATCGCTAGCATTGGCTGTCCCGACATAGTTTTGCTGGTCTGTGAGCAATAAGAACAACAATACAGAAAGCATGAAGAGCAATGTCATGATAAGAAGAAATAAATATGGTGCTATGGTGCTTCAGAACTATTATAATTTTCTAGCACCTACTAACGTTTTTAAGAAACATTAGACTTCTACGAACATCATACCTGTTGTTGCTGCTGCATAAGATGGTGTAGTTGCTGCTGTTGCAATTGTTGCTGTTGTTGTTGAAGCTGCTGTCGTTGCAGAACCAGCTGTGACACCTGAGGTGGAACATTGGAGGTTCCCCCGCCCGGGTCGTCACCATTCATTTGCGAGCCCGGTCCCGGACCAGTCGGTTTATTGCCACCACTCAGCGAATCCACCCACGCATTATCGCCCATTAATTCGTCCGGCAGATGATTTTCCAGATCGAACATCTGATCGAGTGTGGTTGAGATGACTTCTGGGAAATCAACAACAAATAAACATTGAGTATCACATTGCATTTGTGTGTATCACTGTTTATTTCTTAAAGGGACATAAATCTTGAATTGTTTTATTGAATTCTTTCAACTATTCACTGAGGAAATTTTTCACTATGCGATGTGAGAACGATTCAGAAGAAGCGATTGGAAGTCTGATCAGTAACCTATCAGAGGTCGTCTTGCTGGGCTACTATGGGCTACTATGATCAATTACACAATGACGAGAAGCTAGAAGCTCTACCGGTGGATACATTTTGTACTTCTGCCACCGAGTATTGAAGACACTCAATGGGCCAACCGCGAAGTACCGAATAATAAAGCTTCAGACGCCCACGGGATTGCAGTCGAACCCGTAGAGAATGGAATCTTCTTTTCAATACATTACAAATATACTTAGTTTTATTGATATTGCAACATCCTATTTGACACCATTTGCGCCGAGAAAGCGTGCCACTTGTAGTTGGAAACTCAGTTCTCTGTGGTTTTGGCATTGAATTCTGGAATTCAGAAGCAAGTTCTTCTGCTAATCGAAAGAGAAAGTCTTTCCGTGAGATTTCTCCTGTTGTGTTTCTGTACAATATCCAACTATTGATCCCGCCTAAGTCCAGAATATTGAAAAACACTTGAAGTGGCCACCTTCTGGAACCTAATTTCACTGTATATTTTCGTACCATGATATCAACAGCAAATTTGTTTCTATTAAAAATGATACAGTTTCAGATAATTTCTTAGCAGCTTTATCAATTTTGACGTGCTGATGTTCTGTACTTAATATAAGTACTTTCTTTTTTAATTTGCTCTTATAAACAGTAAGCGAGCATCCATTGCATATGTACAACAACATTGAGAAACGTGCCATGCTGTCTTTTTTCAATTTGCAACTTTTCGACAGTTCTCTTGTTTGCGCGTATAGTTTCAACCAACAAAGTGTTTTTAGATCTTAGCCAAAGGAAAATTTGTAAAAACATTATCGGTTGTTACAGTTTATCCCTACGTGTGTGCAGCGTGTGCGTCTTTCCAGGCTCCGGTAGGCTGGTCATGTCATGAGAATGGCGGACGACGAACCAGCCCGTAAAGTTCTCTTAGGCCGGCCAGAGAGACAGAGGGGGCGTGGTAGGCCCCGCGTGAGATGGAGAGATTGCGTCGACCGGGACGCGAGATCGGCCGGTATCCAGATGTGGTGGACGAAGGCTATCGACCGCGAGCGGTGAAAAGGTTCCCTGAAGCAGGCAAAGGCCTCCCGATGATTGCAGTCGGATTTGTATGTATGTAGTTCATTCTTTCATAGTATACGGCTCAAAAAGTTTCATTGTGATAAATTCGCTTAGAGGCGTTGTGGCATTTCGAGTCTTCCTAAATACGGAAAACCATTTAGCACATATTTCGTCTCTACATCAGAGGCCAACCAAAATTTTATACCAAAATTGTGTGGTTTTTTTGGCATGTATTGTGAAAATCTGCAACTTGCCTTTGTTGGAAAAAGTTGCTCATCCACGGGAATAAAAGTTCCCGGTTTGATGCAGTTTTGATTATTTTCAATAAAATTTTCCGAAACTGAAACTAAAGCGAATTTGTCTGTTTGCAAACTTTGACTCCTCTGATTTTTATTTTCGAAACGAATGTAATGTAGGATCTCGGTAAAATCACATCGACTTATAGTACTGGAAAAAGGATGTTCCCCACTTGTTGCTCCACAATTATTGAAACCTCAAAATTTTTCTTTCCTATGCCCCACGTGTGTACAATATTGCAAGAAATCCTTTCAATTTTTCTTGCGTAATTCTACACTTTTTCCCCAAACACTAGAGGGTTCTAACTCTGTACAAATTCTTATGTATTCTAAAATGTGATTGTCCATCATTAATAAGAAAGCACTGCTTAGATTCATAATGTTTCTTATAGCATGTGCGGTTGGCCCGTGTACATCTTTGAAAGCACTATTTCTGATATTAGTGGGTGATATTCTAACAGGAACAACTATTTCTGCTATTCTGGTCCAAATAGTTCCGTCAAACGTAATATCAGTTTCCTGATTTGATACGTTTCTTCCACTTTTGTGGTTAGAGCTAAAAGAGAATCGAAGGCTTCGTCTCGTACGTATGTTTGGAGTATTATCTCGATCACTATCACTTGACTGATCTATGTCTATATCTAAGGGATGTCAACGGTAGGAGAAGGGAAAGAGGTACTGTACACACATTTTTTGCACACACCTACGGTTTGGAGTGCCCAACCTACAATTCAGAGATCAATAGATCACATTCTGAGAAACATTTACCCTTTTGGCTTAAATTTATTCATAAAACCATGGACCAATCATTTTGACTGGTATGTTATAAACCTAAAAAAAATATTTTTTTACTAATATTAGGCTGTCTAAAAAGTCATGGACGTTTTTTGCGTGAATTTCAAAACTTTATTTAAGATGCTTCCAATTGTCCGATTAGTGTCAAACATGTACCGTTTAGCTGGAAAATTTGTTATCTTTTCAGAGGTAGGTTTCTTGTAGAAGGCTTAGTCTTTACTGGCAAAAAACTCGAGCAATCCATTTTCATAATCCTTTTTAGTTCTTAGTTTTTCATTACTCAGGAAATTTAGTAATGGGCAAAAAACGTGTCAATCGCTTGGTGCAAGGTCCAGACTATACGGTGGATACATTAAAAATTACTAACCAAGCTCCAACCAGTTTGGCGACCAATAACTGATGTAAAACTCTGTCAAATGCTGCCTTGAAGCCAGTGTAAATTGTATCTGCAGACCTTTGCAAAGTTGGAGTACCAACCGTTCAAGAAGATAAAGGACTGTCAAAAACTAGTCAACTTCAACTTGACGCAGTATTTTTCGTAGTGCATCAAAAAATCCTGTACACGTTTCATTTTAAAGATGTTTTAGTGTAGTATCATACATATTATTCGATTTTGACATTTGCCCTTCATTTGCGGAAATATCGTCGAAACAAGAGGAACATCATCTCAAAAGTTTGCACAGTTAGCGCGAAAATCCGAATTACTCGCGCGCCAAGTTATCGAAATTGTTGAATGTGTCCAAATCAACGGTCACCAATGTATTAAAAGTATTCGGATAACGTTTGATGACAGTCAGAAAGACTGGATCAGGTGGAAGTCCAGGAACCAGGAGACCGCAAAAACGACAAAACGAGTGATCAGTTATTTCAAGCGGAATCTCAAACTCTCCGTCCGAGAAGCCACAACCAAGCTGGAAGTACCGTCTACAACCGTGAATCGAGCTATGAAACGTGATGGTCTGCCTACCTACAAGAAAGTAGTGACTCCAAATTGTGACGACAAGCAAAAAATGTCGGCCAGAAAACGATCGCGGAATCTGTGCATGGAGATGTTAACGAAATTTTCTCGTAGTGCAGGATGATGACACCTACGTCAAGGCAGACTTTAAACAGCTTCCTGAACAGGAGTACTATATGGCCACTGGAAGAGGAAAGTTGACAGAGATTTGCAAGAAAATTAAGCTGTTGAAATTCGCAAAGAAATGTCTCGTATTGCAGGCTATCTGTTCGTATGGTTCGTAAGTGGTATTTACATCGCGATCGGGACCATCAACCAGGAAATTTATGTCCGAGAGTGCCTAAATAAACGTCTTTTGCCTTTCCTAACAAAGAACAAAGGTTCTTTTCTGTTTTGGATGCACTTAGCATCTTGTAATTATAAGAAAAAGACCATGGAGTGATATGCCGCAAACAACGTCGAAGTGGTGCCCAAAGACATGAACCGCGCCAACATGCCAGAACTCCACCCAATTGAAAAATATTGGGCAATTGTCAAGCGGAACCTTAAGATGACTCGGAAAACAGTTATCAGTGAAATTGAATTTAAAAAAACTGGAGTTCTGCAGCAAAGAAAGCGACCAAAAAAACGGTGCAAAAGTTATTGAAAGGACTGACACGAAAAGTTCGGCAATTCGCATTCCTTAAGATGGAGGACTAAATGATATTTTTTACATATTCTATATTTAATGAGCTTTCAAAAGAAATATGACTTGATTTTTTTTTTAAATTTTTGGCTGTTTTACATTTTTTTTGTTTGACTAGTTTTTGACAGTAACATCCTTTAAGAAGGATCTGAGCGGGACAAAGCCATGTTGCTGGTCAGAGATGTAAGATGTAGACCAGAACTACAGGTGCCTTGTCGCAATTATTTCAAAGAGTTTACTGCATGCGCAAAGAATCGAAATGCCGCGGTAATTTTTAACACACTGCTTACTATCCTTCTTATGGGATTCCTAGCACAAAGATGGGAATCTTGCCGAGGACAAGGACCCTGAGAACAGGATCTGAAGTGGGGCTAGCACTGCTCCACACTCCTTCAGAACGGCAGAAGGAATGTTATCCGGGTACGGGATATAATATAGTTTTAACACATGTGGCATTAAGCATTAACAGACTTGGAAATAGTTGGCGAGGGAACGTCAACGAAATTGACAGGCACAAATGATAGGGCCTCAAACAATTGATCGATGAAAACAATGAAACTCTCAAAATGACACAAAAACATAGATGAAAAGGCTTCACACTTGTCACGTGCTGATGTGAAAAAACGATTACCAGAACACATCGGCAAACGGGCTACACTTACGCTTATAGTTAACGAAACGCAAGAAGGACCGGGGGTTCCGATTAAGGAAGCCTGCACTCTCCTAATGTACCTAAAGCACAATCACCTATTTATTTTTTGTACAACGAACTAGACTGACGAAAGAAGCCCCTATTATAGCAAGAGCGGTTGCACTGAAACCGTTTTAATTGTCTAGATTTCAGCTTACGTAATCGCCTCAAGGATTCGTTAGACAACGGCGGTCCACAACGCCGACACAACATGGGCATGGTGTCAGTGAACATATTGATAAGTTTATCACAGAATGACGTTAATATCGATGTCCTCAGAGCACAGAAGACACGTTCAGTCAATCGCCAGGATTTCTCATATCCTTATATGCGAACGAACGATCGCTCTCAACGGTTCGTGAAACCAGTAGCTGTTAAACACAAACTTCCAGCCCAAGATGAAACTGATCAACTGCCAAGAGTGCCTCGGCCGCATCGTGAACCGCGATACACTGGGCTAGTTCGGAATCCACGAACACCAGATCAAGACATCGTCCTAGGAGGTTGCCAATCTTATTCAGCTGACAAACTCTGTGAAAGTTTATGGTGTCAACGAAGACAGCAGCACCGGACACTGAGCCAGCACGCACGCTGTACATGTAACTTACTTCAAACTCAACTCAAGTTCTACGAGAAACTTACTTTAAACTCAATTATCATCGATGTCCAAATTTTCTCATTGATCGACCGGTTCAATTATGCATTTCAGTGGATATTCCAAAACTTTACCATCTTCGAGCTGATGCACAACCTTGCTGCGTTTTGGATTGGTGCATCTCCTGTTGTAGGGTGAAATCTTGACCAACAAGTCAATTTCCTTCATAATTCACCTTTTAATCGGTGAAGCGCAAACGGATGATCCATGAACGGATCACATGTATGGTGCATTGTAGTTGCGCTGCCATTTCGCAGTAGCGCATGCGCTTCCTTTTTTTATATGGAATTGATATGATGGCGATGACTGTCAGCCTTGGCATGCTATTATGTTTGTGTAAATGGTAGCATTTGTTTACATCGTGCAAAGTATTTTAACGAAAGAAGCAGCCCCAACAAGCTGTTACCTAGACCTGCTTTAGCAAATATATCAACCGACTTTAGCCACAAGCTTGCCAGTTTCATGCCAGAAATACATTGTTCAAGCAAATTTAGAACATATGGCTTTTGTCATTTGCATCCAAATGTTGGTTTTTCACGCTTATAGGATCAGCTAGAACCTATATATAAAATAAATAAAAACTAGCAGATAGGTTCAATTCTTCATAACTGTAGTTGAGTTTTACTATCAACTAACGTTTTTACAGAACTCTTTTAACCACATTAAGGGAATTTCAAATTATTTCAACCGTCAAATGCAAAATCATTTACTTACTAGCACTTCCGCACCTTTAGTTTCTACAGAACAGACGATGCCTCTAAGTTCGTTTCTAACCCATTAAAAACATAAACAACGCCTTAGCCGTCACAAACACAAATGCATAGCGATTTCTGCCAGCATCAGCTCTTTATTTCAAGCTTTATTTTTTTCTAGCTGCTCCCGGCGTGCGTCGCTACGCCTCATTTCATTTTCAGTTCTTGATGGTCCGACGTTCCAGAGGATCGGACTTCCTGCTTACGTATATGATCGGCTTCCTTTTTCACCGCCTATTGCTCCACCGTTTCAAACGATCGGGCTTATCGGTGACCTATCCGATCGACTTCCCTTCTCGCTTTCCGTTGAACACATGCCAAAACTCGCTCTAGCTGAATTTGACTCAAATTGCTTGAAAATTTGCAGTTTAGCAGAAAATTACCTAGAATTTGTAAAGTAGGAAGAGGTTTGAAACATTCATCAGAACCGGAATTCATGAAATTTGATTCCTTCCGGTTCCTTCAAATGGATTAGTTGGGATTAATAGTGTTCTGTGTGAATCGATAAACCAGATTTCTGCAGCTCAAACTGGTCAAATTCTTGTGATCCCACCAAACACAGAACAAAGTTTTCTGCCCATAGCGATTTTGCCGGGCACCCGATGCTGATGATTCTCTTGGGCGTCCTGAAGATCTACCCCTTGCACATTTGCCATTTTATACTTTGCTTCGCCGGCCACTATCGCTACAGCTAACACCGAAAATATTGTTACATAAACAACAAACAAAAAACTGTTTCTGATCCTTACCACCAGAGGATACATCCCGCACCTTCGCCCGCTTCACCGGAGGCTCATCCATATGATCTGCCATTGCTTATCAGACCGTGATTATTTTGATAGAAGAGCTCGATCTATGCTGGAGCCGCCGGGTACTTTTGGATTGGAGGGCGCGGGACACAACGACGAATCGTTTTATTGCTGGCTATGGGTTGGTTGCTGGAGGACGACGATGCATGATTGATATTTTAGTTTTCATTCAACCTCTTCATCTGCACGCTGCTGCTTGCAGTCCTCGACGAAAACGATGTAAATACTGTACACGATAACATCACAACACTAATGTACACATACACAGACATACATACAGAAATACACACGCACGCACGCACGCACGCACGCACTTTACGCACACATAAATACACACTTTTCACTTGAACATTACCACCGGTGGTGTGTGCTGTCGCACATTTTTGGTTCGGTGGTGCCGTTTGGTGGAAAGATCGTTTTGTGTACATATACTTTTTTCCTTTTCCGTTTTTTCATTCGTTTACTTTACACGCGTTTCTCCATCCTGGCCCTGTAGAAGAGAGTAGCATAAAAAATAAAACAATTTTGGGTGCATACCTTCATCACACACTTCACTAACGATACACAAACGCGTGGCATAAAGGCGAAAAAGAATCCACAACAAATGGGAAGCGACTAAAGGGACAACAAAATTACGTTTACACGCTGTTGTCAGTTTTGATGTAATTTCTCAGTCTATAGTTTTTAATTCCGATAGATAGTAGTAGTAGATGTTATCGGTCTAACATTTTATAAATTTAAAGAGGAACATTATACATAAACTCTTGATTTTTTCTGTCGGTTCCAAGCCATTGTTTAAATGACTGTCCGATGCATGAGGCATTTGTATTAGTGTCGGGACTGAAAAGACTGTAGCGAAACGAACGTAAAACTAAGCCGCTGTATTTCACCAATAAATATTTGAACGAATTTTCGGTATCAATTCGCTCAAAACACGCCACACGCGCTCGTTAGTGTTAAACTTTCTTTGGCGAACGATTCGCGTAAATTTTCTAATAAAACGATCTAATTCTTACGAACATTGCATCCACGCTACTCACAGCGCACGCATCATCAACGTTCACTGTCTCGCACTGCTAGAGCCGGACTAGCTTCTGTTCATACTTTGCTTCATATACTTGAACCAACACTACCACTCCTAGCCTCGTACGTCTCGTTGCAATGCTGGTGTGGTGCAGGAAAAAGTTCCGAAAACGAGCACATCTTAAATCGGGATTTATGACACACTTGACGTTTAAATCACGCGTATCACGATTTTATCGCGAAGATAACCACTTTAAAAATAATTATTGGTACATTAAAACACACAATTACAGGATAAAGACGCGTTAAACAGCAAATTAAGCCTAACAGGAAAACTTCTCAGTCTAAACCCCGAGAAGTCAAAATGGCGGCTGCTGTAGCAAGCCAACCTTACTCTAAGCTTGTCAAGAAAATGTCTGCTAGAAATATTTTTTGCTTCTTGGCTGATTGGTAAAAAGCTATTCACGTGACCTCGAGTCTAGTTCTACTCACGCACGTATGGTGGCGCTGAAAGACAAGAGTGTGCCGCTCAGTAGGCCTGGACTCTAGCAGCAGACCAAATTAAAGTGATTTTTTTCTTTTCTCTAAAAACACTAGTTATGAACGCCAAAAGTTTCCAATTTCATCTTGAGATATTAAAAAGCACAATGTATATTAACTAATTATAGAAAAACGGAGCGAACAATTTTATCCACCGTCCAGAGTTTTGGAACCACACTACACTGTCCTCGAATATGCTCAAACATTCTCAAACATGCTCTTCAAAGCAATCATCCATCTCAGATCAATTGAACCTGGCTGTAAGACACCAAATAATCTATCCAGTGTTGGACAAAAATCCAACCATACGTGATTTGGGACTACAGACAGCTAACAATTAAATTTTCGACAATCGTTCTTCTAAGGCGAGGCCCATTTTAGTATGTACGATATTATAAAGCGTATGCCACATTTACAATGTCAAGATTTTTATTTAGCAGCTGTCAGTTGATGTTTACAGGTTCATCACCCTGTATTTTGCACGAGCATGGATGAAAAATAAAAGCTGCTGTTATTGGAAATAGAGAAAAGTAAGAAATCAAGGTGTTTCGGTTAACTGGCAAAATTGTCTTGCCGCTTGCCGCAATCGGTGCCATTCTAGGGATATAATGGATGGATTCGAGCCCCTCTGATGGACAGTTGTAAATGATGGATGTGTTGCTGAAATAATATTCTGTACCTCGTACACAATTTCGGTACATATCGTTCAATAATTGCACTGTAACTCCTACGCGTAGCGTAGAAATTATTGAGCAAGTCTTGACGCAATATTTTCTACACATTTGCATGATAACGGCATCCGAACGCAGTACTCAACCAATCAGGTCGTACAAACATCTGGCTCAACCAATCAGGTCGCAGTTTTTTTTCGATTGCGCTATAGTTATAGTGGAGCACACGATATAACATAACGTGGATATGTTTTTAACCATGCAAGCCACCGCTTTCATTTCCAAGCCACAACCGTCCGATAGCGAAACACCCGTATAACAACACTCTAAAAAGCTGCAATCTGATTGGTTCATAAATACCCCAAGAAACATTCGATGTTTCTTCGATGTTTCGCTCGCCGTTTGATGGAATGCTGCTGGTGTGTGTGCTGGTGGAACTGAAGAGAGAGGTGAGCTGAAAAGAGAGCGCTGGTGTCGGTTCTCTCTGCTTGGGTCACGATGAATATGGCGATGAAAGCCAAAGGAGGATGAACCCAAACTGCCGGGCTACACGATGCGCAAATAAATTTTGTGGCATTTCATATACATGCCAAACTGTTTGCGCTTCTGTCAAAACGTTTATGTGTCGGCCGAGCCGTAAAACCAACCGTAAACACTGTTAGCAAATGCTTTGTTTGCAAACAGAGGATAATGTAAGTTCTTATTTGCTGATATACCCCCCTATTATGAAACTCGAACTCGAAACTCGAACAATCATTTGAGTTCATTTTGCTGTAGCTTTCTCTTTCTGCCTTCTCTCTTGTTATATTCTGCTTTCTCTCTTACTGTGTTCACTCGAACGATCGAATGAAAAAAAAAAAAATTCTGAAAAAATATTCAGAAATCAATTTATTTTTCTTCTATTTCTGTTTTCTCCGACCAAAAACACGAATGTAAACACATTTAACATTTCGTTTTTATATTTAAAAAATGCAGCACGAAACGCGTAAACGAAATGACGTTTTTATGGTCCGATTTGCGATTGGTGTGGCAGAAACACACGATCTTACATCAACTTTAAAAAGTGAGGATTTTTGTTATATTTCCCTAAAAAAGATAAATAATGTTTGACCGATCCAAATTTTTATGCTTCTGCGTTGCGCAGATTCCGAGAAATCATCAAAAGTCAAAGTCAAAAGAGTGTTAAAAATTACTCTTTAAAACCATCTTTTATCAGCTACATTAACGCGACCGTTAGCTAAGTTCTGCATCGTTAGCTAAGTTCTGCAAGTTAGATTAAATTTTACATTGACTGAATTATTATTATTATTATTAAAGCCGTCTTCACACCAAAATGAACTGAACGTAACGTAGCGAACGACGCGTTGTCTCATATGGGATTCTTTGCGACCCTTCACACCGCCGTCGACGAAAACTTTGTACGGCAACGACGAATCTGTATGAAAAGACAACGCTCCGTTTGTGTCGCTTAAAAACTTTGGCCAAGGTTCGTATACTTGGTTTTTGGGTGAGAGGGGCGAAATTGTTTGACAGTTTGCTTCTGTTTTGTTTTGTTTCACGAAATTAAAATTGATGTTAGTTTGAAATAAAATAAAGTATTTCTGTTGTAGTCGGGTATAAAATGACATTAAATATGAAACACTTAAAAAAGATTATTTGAATTATAATTTTAATTATAAGGCATCCCGGGATGATAATATAGGGATCGATCGCTTAGCTTGAGTAACCGCGTGAACATCTCCACTTATTTTCAGAAACAGTATTACGTACCAATGAATGATTGAAGTAACAGTTGGTTCTACGAGCTTGGATCGTTTTAACAGTACGATGACTAGTACAAACCAACGCGAGTTATTATTCTCTGGTGTAACTTGGTAGAGCAAACATTTCGGTAAGACGCGAGTTAGCAACGCTCGCTGTCTCAACGGTCAGCCAACGGATTTTTCCTTTTTTTGTTGGTTTCATGTACCCAACAACGTCTCGTTGATAACAAAACGGCACTAATAAGCACTACTGCCCCATCATCCATTTCATTTACCATATTGACACGTAAAACAACGATGTAAGCGACTCAACGATTCAACTGATTTGAGAGATTTGCCAAACAGTCATAACACAACAACAAAGCATTCTTTAAATTTCGCCGCAAAATATTTTTTCTCTTGACAGATTAGTTGTGTTTATATTTGGAAGATCAAGACACATTGAATTTTTGGTGCGAGAATTAAAATAGTTTCATGATGAATTTGTGTTTGTATTACAAGTAATAATTAAGTTAAAATTATTTTGCATGCTTGTGATACAAAAAAAACGCCAAATGAGTAATCTTCGATTATTTTTTAACTACCCAAGATGTCTAATTGTTTTCGCCCGAACGAGAGGGCGAAAGACTTTTCCGTTGCCTGTCGCCGCCGTCGTAACCGGTGTGAAAGGTCCGAAAAAGCGTCGCGTCGAAACGCACGTAACGTTCCCTGTGTGAAGAGGGCTTAATTGTTTTACAGATGAACAAACAGCAGCACATCCAAGGACCCAAGGAGCAACTATCCCCCCCTATTATGAAACTCGAATCGAGAACTCGATCGTTCGAGTGAACACAGTAAGAGAGAAAGCAGAATACAACAAGAGAGAAGGCAGAAAGAGAAAGCTACAGCAAAATGAACTTAAATGACCGTTCGAGTTCTCGATTCGAGTTTCACAATAAGGGGGTATGTCCGTTTTACCGTCCGACGAACATCCGAAGGGCGGCTTAAAGGCCCTATTATGATTCTTGAACTCGATCTCGAAGTTCACCCAAACGTTCATATGAGTTCATTTTGCTATCGCGGCAGTCGTCGACTTTCCGTAACGGGAACTTTCAACTGGATGAACTTCCTTTGTCGAACGATCGACTACTCACCGACTACAACTATGGTTTTCAATCGGGTAGTCGAATTTGACAAACAGGCTTCCGTCAACTTTTTGCTACGGACGAAAACAGCAAAATCGGACGAATGTAAAAAAAGCTCAGTTTATAGCATTGGTATTTCATTGCTATAAAGCGTTGGTGAAAATCATAGCTCATGCTAAATATTCAAATCTATTATAGCAAAAATTCCAGTTAATTCTTTTTTTATTATGTATATATTATTTTTAAAATACACAATCATTTAGTTACCCAGCGACGAACGCACAATCGCCGAGTTTATAACATTATTGCTACATTATTATTACTAGTTATTTTTTCGTATCGCATTGGCTCATCTGTTGTTACGCGTGTAGATGTTGATTCGTCCGTGACTTAGGTATAACACTGGACAAGAAGTTGAAGCTTAACTTGCACTTCGAGGATATTTTTTTTACTTTTCAAAGATTGTTTGGATCTTTATTATACATAAATGCTTGGTTACATAAGAGTACAGAGATATTCCACTTTGGGATTGCAGCTATTTAATAATTCTTAGGTATCAAAATGATTGAAATGAAATTATTTCGATGAAAATCTATTTAAATTACATGTTATGCACCGTGGCATTGAGTCATTTTATCATACTTATAACTAATAACTAATAACTGACAACATCTTACAACTAGTTAAATTTATAAACTTCAGATAATTAGGTCTTGTATTGTTTGGGGGATAGAATTATTGCATCTATTGATTAGGCTTTCGATAAGTTTGTTAATTTCAAACGATAGTCTTTGCGTGCCAGCGAGGCTTAGGACGAGATTTGTTGGTGTTCTCCAGTGTAAATTGAAGATCATTTTGAGGATTTTATTCAGTCCACAGAGACCACAGACCACAGAGAAGAGGCATAGGTTAAGATAGGGAGGAAAATTGTTTTATATATTAGGAGTTTATTTGAAAAGTTTAGTTTTGATTTTCTGCTGATTAACGGGTATAGAAGTTTGATGAGTATGTCTAGTTTTTTATGTAACATTTCTAAGTGTGGACGGTAGTTATGTTTATTGTCCAGTAGTAGCCCCAGGTATCTGAGGTGAGAAGACCATGATATATTTTGATTTTCTGTAATGATATTTTGTCCAGGTAGAAGAACAACTCGTTTGCTGAATTTATATGGGAAAAATATAGCCTGGGCTTTCGATGGATTACACTTCGAGGATATAATAAAGCGTGCGTATAGAATGTTAGGGTTTGTTATTGGTATGAGTTCAGAGTTCCATGACGTTTTTTGTCTTAAAGCTTTGTATTGTTCGTCCGATCCTCGAGTACGCTTGTGTTGTATGGCATCACAATGCTGGATTGATCGAATTGAGACTATACAACGCAAGTTTACCAGGATAGCCGTTCTTAGACTTGATACGCAGCTGATCGACTACCTAATTATAAAAGGCGTTGCCTTCTACTTGGGCTACGATCACTTGAACATCGTAGACTGTGCTGACCGTTCGCATTTAAGATGTTGACTTCACGTATTGACTCCCCAACACTCCTGTCTCGTCTACATTTGTCTACTCCCGTCCGATGTTTGAGACGACGACCTAACCTTGAACTCAAAATTGATGCGCGGTCATCCCTCGCCGGGCATAATGACCCATTGCTTTCTCTTTGTCGTACGTATAAAAATTACTCGTCGCTTCTTGACTTTAATATGTTCCTCGATCAGTGTCGCGATGTTTTTGATTTCATGTCTTCATGGTAAATGTTTCGTTCTCGTTACTGTCGCCTGCGTCTTCCGTTAAATATCGATTTGATGGTGGTGTCAGAAGCGGTTTGCGCTCCGTCGGTACACTCAGCTCGTTGATTTCGCGCTTTTCGGCTTCCGTACCGTTTGCGTATATGCCACATTCGACGAAAAACGTCGGAAAACATCGTTCCTTCAACATAGATTTTTCGTGCACTGGCGGACATTGGTTTCGATTTGATTCTTGGATCATCAATCGTTCCCTGGCAGTTGCTGCGCCAATTGTCCTCATTCAATTCCAAGTCATCCAGCACTCGTCCAACCTACAGCGAAACGGATGCTTATTCTAAAATACATAACCTTGCGTACGGCGAATTCTACGGTGAATCCAGTATCCCGAAGGCGGCTAAAGCCGGACGAATACGCTGGCAGGGCATGTTGCAAGAATGCCTGACAACTACTCTGCGAAGATAGTGTTTGACTCAAATCCGGTAAGACAAAGACGACCAGGGCCGCAGCGAGCAAGATGGGTTGACCAGCTGGAGCGAGATCTGTCAACGAGTACGCCGTATCACAGGGATTTGAGAGCGGCAGCCAGGAACCGAGTGATCTTTGTGAATTAGACGAACAACAACAACACGAAACATCCTGAACAGTAAGCGACCAACGAACGAACTGCACGAACTACACTGCGTGGCCAGGACTTTATTGTGCCCCTTTGCACATTGGGGAATTCGTATGGGAAAGGCGGACATATTTGTTTTTAGGAAGAATCTATGGACCTTTTTCAACGTTTTTGTTTTCTTTCTATGTGTTTTGAATCAATTCAGCTTTCTATGTGTAATGCACGCATTCAAGTATATTAAATAAGCTTTTTTCGTTATTTTAAGGTTTTTAAAAGCCTTAAGTATGCAATCTGCATTACACTAATGAATGCATTGCCGAATGAATGTGTCTTTTAAATTATTGTTTCTGGAAGATTTTATTGCGTGGTTTGCCCTATCTTGTCTAAATCATATTTGCCGTGCTTCCAAAACTTCTTCTCCCAGACAACCTAGTGATACAGGGGTACGTAGTATATATCCCCAGCATGAGTCAAAACATGACTGTATGTACCGTAGCAGGTACGTTAAACCAACTATAAAGCGCTAAAATAAATGTGTCTAATTTTGCGGCACAAACTACTTTCTGACAGCTAATGGATATTTTCAAGATTATTAGCATCGCTCATCTGGTTAGGCGTTGTACTTCAAATAGGGCAACGTATACTTGATTAGTTTATCTAAATAATAGAAAAGACATAAGGCCAATATATTTTGTATGTCCATTTCATAGACTACAAAAGACCAGGCGCCTCCATATGCATCAGGAGGTGTTTCTTAAAATAAGAGGTTGGTGAAAAATGAGAGGTTGGTTTTAGAGAGCCATTTTTATCACTCTTTTGACATTGACAGATGAATTCTCGGAATCTGCGCAACATGGAAGGCTAAAAATTCGGTTTTGCTATAGATAACTTTTCTATTTTAGGTTAGTATGACTAAGCCCTCCATTTTTAAAGTTGACTTATGACCGCCTTTTCCACATAGTGCGACGATTTGAAAGCTTTTGGCTCCTTGGGCTGAGTCTAAACAAGAGACTAGAGTATTGTGATCCTGATTCTTCGGCTCCAAAACGAGGTTGTGTCCAGAAATCGCTCAAGAAGGTGTTAGCATCGGTTTTATGGGATGAGATGTTTGTTTGGGGATTACTTGCAAACTGGCAAAACAATAAATTCTGAAAAGAAATTTCGTGAAAAAAGACGGGGCGCCAATAAACGACCTGAAATTTCTGATTAATGCCAAACTGTTTGCACTTACGTCAAAACGTTTATGCCTCAGCGGACACGTAAAAACTGTTAGCAAACGCTTTGTTTCCAAACAGAGGATAATTTAAGTTCTTATTGCTGATATAGCAACAAAATCTAAAAAACCCGGAAAAAAATATTCAGAAATGAATTTATTACTCTTCTCTTTCTGTTTTCTCGGACCAAAAGCACGAATGTAAACACGTTTGACATTTCGGTTTTCTATTTTAAAAATGCCGCACGAAACGCGTAAACGATCTGACGTTTTTCGGTAGAAATTACGACCCGTGTGGCGGGCCAATATGGAATAGAGAAATTTTCTTAAGCCTTAAGGCTGGGGAAAAAGTAATCCATTATTTTTGGGTGAAATTGAAAACTATATTTAAGATACTTTCGATGGTTCGATTTACTTCAAATATATACTGTTTTGTTGAAAAATTTGTTGTCTTTTTAAAGATAGCCTGATAATGCCTCTCTTGTAGAAGGCTTAGTCGTTATTGGCAAAAAACTCTAGCAATCTCTTTTCACTATCCTTTTTTGATGTCACTATTTCATAACTCAGGAAATTTTGTAATGTGCGAAAAAGGTGTCAATCGTTTAGTGCAAGGTCCGGACTATACGGTGGATGCAATAAAACTTCCCCACCAAGCTCCCGGACTTTTTGGCGAGTTAGTAAAGACGTGCGCAACATTTCGTTGTCCTGGTGGAGCACAAAACCTCTTCCGTTGGCCGATTCTGGTCGGTTCTGGTCAATTGCTATTGCTTTGAACGGTGCAGTAATTGACAGTAGAGATCTGAATTTAGTGTTTGGCTACACGGAAGCAACTCAGAATAAATGGTTCCTTTCAAGTCCCACCATATATCCAAAAGAATCTTCCTAAACGTTATTGCTGGTTTGACCACCGGTTAAGCTGCTTCACCACGCTTAGACTACGATCATTTTCACACACTATTGTCGTATGTATCCCACTTCTCATCCCCAATACCTATCCGTTTAAGAAATGGGTCGGTTTCGTTCCGTTTGGCCAAAACATCGCAGCTGGAAATTCGATTCATCATAGTTTTTGGTGTAAATAGGGTGGCGCCCAATCATCGAGCTTCTTTGTGAATCCAGCTATACGTAAATGGCTTAAGACTGTTTGATGGTTAATCATTAGCTTCAGACCGATGCTCTGACTACTAACATGCCGACCAACTTTGATTATTTCTGTGATTTTATCGACATTTTCGATGACATGTCGGTAAGGCTTTAACATAAAAAATAACTGAATAAGATCAATGAAGCCAAAATTTTACGTAGCCAGCTGTTAGAGCATCGGTACCATAAACACCATGCAAAATTTCAGCGCCCTAACGTGAATTCAAAGAAAAATTGTACAGGGTGACAACGAGAAAGCGATACCCTCATTCGAGTGCTTATCATTTTATATTTTTACAGTTATAGGTCCGATCTTTGTTCACTATTTGAAGAAGTGCTATGTTTACAGTTTATTCATACATGATAAAGTCAGTGCTTGTGCTTAGTTCATCAGAAAATTGTAATGGATTCTTATAGATAACAAATCGAGATCTTGCATCTTCAAAACCTCATAAACATTCAGATGAAGAGGAAGCTGTCACATCTGAACTTGGCCAGATTATTCGTGTACAGGACCATCAAGCGTTTTAAGGAAACTGGTACAGTTGTCTTTAAAAAGAAACCGGGGGAAAACGAGCTTTACGGACTTCAGCGGTAATCAAAGCGGTGAAGGAGCGTATTCGACGGAATGATGATGATGATGATGATGAGGCCCACCTCTTACCCCAAGATAGGTTTGAGATAGGCGAGAAAATTATCGTTGTGATAATTATATTTCAAAAGATTTAAAAAAATTTGGTACGAGGATGTGACATCGTTGCAAGACACTCTAGAACACTCTGTCTGACTCTAATCCATGCATACAACGGTACCCAGCCATTTCCATAAGAAGAAAACGCATACGGAACCACTCTCCGGATTGCCCCCGTAAAATCTCCAGTCCTTTCAGTGTAGCAAGTTCCCTAGAACTATTGTAGCACTAGGATACCACTACTAACAACGGCCGAAATTACATTTATCTAGGACATTTACGGTAGCATAAAAAAAATCATCAATGGACGAATTTGATGCACCTGTCCCGCGATAACACGAGTGCAGCGAGAGTCGTTCTATTGTAGAGTGTTTGCTTCAACTGTCCACTTTTACGCGCGCGCGTCTCAAAAATATGTTGCCTCATTCATGTACACTATATTATTATTTTAAATTATGGTCATTCAAATTCAAGTTCAAAAGAAAAAATTAAACAAACCAAAACAAAAGGAAAAAAAAAATCTCATCATCATCCAGCTTCCGTCGATGAGTGCAGTAGCTTACAAGTCTATACTAACAACATTTACATTACATTTACAACATTACATTACATTACATTTACAACATTTACATTTATCGAACTACTTCTTTGACGCACAGAGCGCACCTTCGTCTAAACTCTCAAATGTTATCTGTTTTCACTATCTCTTTGGGCATTAAATTAAACCATTGGATACCCTTTACAAATAAAGAGTTGCCGGCAATTCTAGAGGACATCTTTAAAATTCTTGGCTCTTGTGCTCTGCGTGTGAGATGCTTGTGTACATCACATCCCCTAACTATTCGTTCTCCTAGGTAATTTGAAATCATACCCCTAACTAGTTTGTAAAAAAACATCATGGTCCGATACACCACCCCAACTGTTCTACTGACATCCATTGCAGAATGTCCAGCATTACCGCCGATGATGCAAAGCGGCCATAACACAAAACTACCCTCATTACCCTGTTCTGTAAACGCTGAAGCCTTTTTTTTTGAGTCTTCGTCCCGAGAAATAGGGTAGAGGAGCAAAACTCGAAATGTGGTGCAATAATAGCTTGGTAGAGGTGAACTTTTCCAAGCAGGTTCAAGTCGCTTGACACTCTGCTAAGAACTCCAGATTGTCTTGCTACCATGGCGATAGCTCCATCGATGTGAGCATTAAAATTTAGCCTGTCATCGAATGTGACTCCCAGGTATTTCACCTGAGAGGCCTTGGCAATTGGTTCCTTATTTATTAAGATGTTTGGTTGAACCGAGCCTGCTTTTGACGAAAGTACCATAAAGCATGTTTTCTTTACGTTTAGAGCAAGCTTCTTGTACTTCAGCCAACCATCCAACTCAATCAAATCGCTATTCATGAGATCTTCTGCTACTCTTAAGTCCCTATGCGAAACACATATGACTGTGTCGTCGGCAAAGAGATTAATTTCGCAAGACCGTAGTACCTGTTTCATGTCATTGATATACATGATAAACGAAATTGGTCCAAGAACACTCCCTTGCGGAACTCCAAGAGAGTTTTCGATGCATTCTGAAACAGAATTTTTTAAAACCGTTCTCTGGGTTCTTCCAGTAAGATAATTCTTGAACCAATAGAGCTCGACCCCTCTTATACCGAAACGTTTGAGGACATCTAACAGCAATGTTCTCAATATGGTCTCAAAAGTCCGTTTCAAGTCCAAGAAAACCGCGATTATCGGATTACCTATCAACTCTTTCCACTTCGCTAGGACTAGGTTCAGTGCAGTTTCGCAGGAATGTCCTTCCCTATATCCTGACTGTTCCTGTACCAGCAACCCGTTGTCGTCTAGAAATTGCGTCAAAATGGTCCTTGACTAAAATCTCAAAGACTTTCTCGAGTGTGTGAAGCATGTTGATGGGACGAAATTCCTCCGCTTTCGTAGCACCAGTCACTTTCGGTATCGGTATTACCAATGACTCCTTCCATGTCTCCGGAAAGACGCCACTATCAAGAGATTGGTTAATCACATTAAGAAGCGCTTCGCCAACAACATGAAAGCAGTCCTGTATCACACTAGCGTTAACGAACCCTACGCCTGGCGTTCTGGTCAGGTTAAAGCATATCTTTTCTAATTTAGATTGATCTATTTTCCGAAAGCGCAATCTATTTCTTGGGGGTTCCACTTGTCTCAGTCGAACAGGTTCACCGTAACCGTCGGAATATTTCTGTTAAAAAGCATGACACTGTTCACAAAAAACTGATTAAATCTCGTGGCTATAATTGATTCATCAGATTCTACAGAGTTATCAAACACTACTTCAGATGCCTCAACTTTATCGGGTTTTAACAAGCTGTTAAGGATCTTCCAAAGTTGTTTGCCGTTTCCCTGATGGGCTAAAATCTCTTGGCACATGGACCCTTTTTCTGCGGTTCTGTAGCGCCTTGCTATATTCGTTACGAAACTGTGTATAAGCTAAGCAATCGTGCTCCATGTTTGTAGAAAGATAGGTCTTGTAACTCTGATCTCTCTTCAGTTTTAAACGAGCCAGATGCACCGTGAACCATTTATTTGAGTGTCTTGTTGGAACACTTTTTCGATATACTAATCTATTCACTGCTCTCTCAAGCGTTTCTTTCAAAAAATCCGCTAAGCTATCAAAGTTACTAGTTTGTCCTTGGAGTCCTACTTTAACAATTTGACAAAGTGCCTCTGCAGAATATTTATCCCAACATACAATTTCCTTTTGGACTGGCTCACATCTTTCGCCATCCAGGTTAAAAATTATTGTTTCATGATCCGAAATTTTAGCCGCAGTATCTGAAGCCACTGTGATTAAATCTGTACTACTGTAAACATGATCTATCAATGTTCTGCTTTGCCCCGTAATGCGTGTTGCTTCAGATACCTTCTGCGTCATGTTGAAAGATTCCATGACGGTTTGCAATTTATTCGATTTTTCTTTGGCGAACTAATCAATTATGAAATCTCCTATTATTACATTACGTTTGCTCAGGTCAACAAATCTATCGAGCCAGTTTTCCTAAATTTCAACAAATCGGGAGTCACTAGAACTGGGTGAATGGTATAATATCCCATAGTTCGCAACCGACACCCCTTTGGAGACCACAAAGCCTAAAAACCAGTTGCCATCTAATGACTCATTTAAAGTGACTTTTAGAACAACGTTTGCTACAGCATAGACTGCTACTCCACCGGTGTGTCGTGAGTGCGACAAACACGAATAAACCCTGTATCCCGGGATGCTATATTGATCAAACGTGATCACTGGCCTGTTTCGGCCGCGCTAGTATACAGTTCACGCACTTCAGGATTGACGATTGGCAATCTGATGTCTTGTGACCCTCACTACACTTTCAACAAGCTTCCGTTTTCTTTCACATCATTTTTGGTAACTACTGTAGTCCAGGATTCACCTGTCGTCTCACTGGATCTCACCTCTGCAGGAGCGTACAGGGTGCGATTGAAAAGTAATGAGCCTTATATTTTTTAAGCAGTTTTGTTAAACCTTTTGGCTTACACCACTAATATTCTTCAAAATAGGACCCTTGAGCGTCAACACACCGCTGGTAGCGGTCCTTCCACTGCAGGAAACATTTTTTAAACTCATCCGCCGGAATCTCGTTCAATGCGGCTGTCATAGCTTTTTGGATCGCCTCGATGGAGTCGAAACGCCTTCCCTTCAGCTTCCTTTTCACGAGCGGGAACAAGAAAAAGTCCGGGGGGGGGCAGGTCTGGGCTATAGGGAGGGTGTGGAAGCACCGGAACCCCCATCTTAGCCAGTGCAGAGGTGCAGAGGAAGGCGGTGTGCGCCGGCGCATTGTCGTGATGAAGGGTCCAATTGTTGACGAGGTCGGGCCGAACCCGGGCGACGCGGTTTTCAGCCGAAAGAGCACTTCACTCTTCACAGGAACTCTTCACTGATCTCACGCAGACTAGCACGACGGTCAATGTTCAAAAATTCATGAACCCGGTTCACATCTTCGTCTGTTTGCGTCGTCGAAGGCCTTCCAGATCGCTGTTCGTCTTCGACGTCCTCCCGGCCTTCCTTGAACAACTTGTGCCACCGTTTTACCTGGGTCCCCGTAGAGATTGGTCCCCGTAAGCCTCCTTGAGTAGCCCAATGGTTTCGGTACTCGTTTTGTTCAGCTTTACGCAAAATTTGATCGAGTAACGTTGATCCAACGATCGCTGCATTTTCGCCACTGCAAAATCGTAACACACTTTTAAAACAACTTTCACGCGCGGAGCGATGTTGACTGCACCGCTGTTGCCAGTGAACTGGGACCGGTTTCCCGTGGAAGGGGAAGGTCCAACCTACATTTTCCCCCACCAGCCGATTCGGTTGGTCGCTTGCCGGACGCTCCGCGCGGGAAGGCTCATTACTTTTCAATCGCACCCTGTATATTAGTGCCTCCGATCCAAAAGTGGCGCCAGCTTGCCCGGTCACTTTTCGTGAAGTAACGGCTTCCCGCATCGTTAATTCCAACTTGCTTTCTATCACATCAATTAGTTCTTTTTTCAATGCTTCCATTCCTGTCTCTATTGCCTTTGAAATTATAACACTAACATTCTTCTCTAGTTCCTGTACTGCCTTGTTTAGCAACTCGTTGTCTACCTTACTTTGATCTTGCTCCTGTATATTGGTGGGCAACTCACTGCGTTCGCTCACCATCACAGATTCCAATGACTTAATGCAAATGTCACACCTAAAAAACAAATTGGTACATTCACCAATTGACTTTACCATTGGTTTTGTAAGAACAGTGCATCTCGACGGTGAAAAAGACCGCCACACTGGCCCTTACATGAAACAGGATAATCGTTTTTTGCGACGATTTTGGAGCACTTTGCGCACTCCATTATCAAAACAAATTCGAGCAAGACAGGTGAGTTACTGTCATGCACTCCAAATAATTTTACAAGCACTAACACAGAAACAGATACACAAACCTACTCGAAAGTAGTGCAACTACCACATTTGCACAATTTTTATCTATCGCGTCAGTGATCGCGTCCTACGAAAAAATCTTCTTGATCGGCGTATATTTGTACTTCGCCAACCAAATGGTTCCCAAAACCTGACAACAAACAACTCGGACGCATGAACAACACAAAATAAATCCACTTATCTGTCTCCGACGCAGTTTAATTCTGTGAAAATTCACCAGCCACCAAAGACACTGCTGCACTCATCAGCACTCAGCTGTCCTCCGGTCCGGTCCGGAAATCCGGTCCGCTCGGGAAGAAAAATGGCACGTGATATGAAAATGAGTCACACCTCCATGCAAAACATAATCGAAAAGGATCTTGGATATAGCCTTTTTAAGAAGCAGAGAGTTCATGGATTATCTCCCTAGAATATTGCTAACAGGGTTGTCAGATCTCGGATGCTCCTGAAGACGCACACTGCTCACAACATAATATTTTCGGATCAAAAGTTGTTCACTTTGGAGGCAACTTTGAACAAGCAAAATGATCGTGTCTATGGTGGAAGTCTTCGTGATAAAAAAAGCCGATAAAAGAGAGATAAAGGTAGGATTAAATTGGGGTCTACATGTACCAAAATGCATCTGCTGTGTTGGTTTGGGGAACAATATCAGCAAAAGGCAAACTACCACTGTTATTCATCGATCGGGTCGTGAAAATCAACAAGCAGTACAACTTGCAAATCGATAACAGAAGCCATTTGCTTCCTTTTATCAAGGAACTTTTTGGAGATGAAGATGTTTGCTTTAAACAGGATTCAGCACCTATTCACAAAGCATTGGTTGTTCAGAAATGGTGCAAACAAAGTTTGCCATGTTTCATCAGTTCCTCTGAATGGCCCTCATCGTTTTCCGATTTGAACCCACTCGACTTTAATATCTCGGGATACATGCCAAGAAACTTAAACAACGTAAAGCATATGAGTTTGGAAACTTTTAAGAACCATTCAGTCAAAATCTGGGATGAAATGCCTAACGAAGTCGTGCGTGCGGCATGCGATGCTTCCGAAAAGCGACTTCGGGCCGTAATCAAACACAAAGGTGAAAAATTTGAATTGAACTAAATACATTGTAAGTTTACTACTGTAACATGTTATTAAAACAGCTAGAAAAGAGAATTTTTTTTTATGACATAATTTAAGGGTATCACTTTCACGTTGCCACCGTGTAAAATATATCCAACTTTCTCTTTACTGACTTCCACTGTTAACACGCGGTAACTCACAAACGAATGCAACAAACAATAAACAGTGAAAGAAACAGTAAACTTGAAACTGTACGATCGATACTTCACAAGATATCGATCACTAAAGTCATCTACCGAGAAAATAATGGATTACTTTTTCCCCAACCTTATGAAATCCATAAAAGACTGATTAGGACTCGTACAACTCTGGAGTCCAACAAAACAGTTAGTCTCGTTCCTTCGGAAAAGAAAACATTGGCACATTTCAAACACACTTTAATTGTCCTAACGTATCTAAGCTGTCGAAGTTTCGAAGTACATTTAGTACACGGTTTTCCTCCGAATAGAATGGATGCAGGCGCCCTCTAGGTTCGAATGGCTGCGCGGGCGGAGTGAGAAAACGGTACCGCCAAAGTGAGTAGAGTGAGAATGAGAAGTGAGAGCGCACAGAGACCGCGAACGCAAAAACGCTTACAACGCTTAATCTCGCTTCGGGACGAAACCTCAGAGAGAGAGAGTGCAGAGAAACGAGAGAGAGAGAGAGAGAGAGAGGGAAAGAATGGAGAAACAGAGAGAAAAGAGACCGGGAAGGCAAAAAACAGGGCCAGGGAACGCAGGGTCAGATCCAAAAGTTAGTCAGGCGGTCAGAAAGTACAGAGACTAGTTCTCAGCGAACGAGTTGTTGTTTGTTACATTTCAAAAATTCAAGCGCGCGGATGCGTATACGTTCGTCGACGTATTGAAGAGGGTTGATTTTCGCCGCGCAAGTCGATTCAATATTTTCCGATTCAGCTTTAGTGGTGTCGAACTCGTTGCCGACCCGTTCCGGTTCCGGGATGTCTGACTAGCACATACTTAAAGAGAGTTGCGAACGTACTTTGTTCGTCGGGTTTTCCGTTGAATTCCGCCCTTTCAACCTGGTCGGTTTCGGCGGGACCCCGCAATCCGCCGTTGCTGCCCTCTGTATGCTGACGTTAGTGTACGTAAGCGCTTGGTAAGCATATACTAAAATGGGAATGAAGCAGTGCGGCGCGATGTGCCTTGTGCTGTTGTGTATGCTCCCCGGAGGGGCCCGCGTTGGGGCGGCGAATCTCCATCGCAGCGTGCGAGTGTGTGCGTGCAGATAGTGTGGTCATGCAGAGGGCGGCAGCAGAAAATCGTTCTGTTTTTTTTGGTTTTTCTGTGGTCTGATCTGTGGTCTCGTACTGTCGTCGTTGTGTCGTGCCGTTGGGATCGAAAAACCGCGCGCTGGCCGTTTAATTTGTCACCTACAACTGCAACAACTTCCGATCGCTCCAACAACACCACACACCGCGGGTGGAGCCTGTCTGTGTCGCCCCGTTACGGCCCGCGCCAGAACAGATGGTCAGCAAGTGCAGTTATTTTCCTGGAAGATGTGCTCGTGGTGGCGGAAACGATGCAAAACCGTGGTGCTGGCTGCGGAAAGCCTTATTTGGGCACCCGTCGCTGGTGGGAAAGATGGTTTTGTTGGTGAAGCGGCCGCGCAAATGATTTCGTCTATTTTTAGAAGATATCGAACAATTGCGTGAACCGCGTGCAGGTGTGTGGCTGTGTGAGTGCCGGGCCGTGCCGTGTGACTGGTGTGATGATTCACCCGCGATGATGCGCGCGAGAACCTGAGCAGGAGGCGAAAATGTCACCTTATTCCTGAGGGAGGACCGCACAAAGAGTGGAACGCGCGATCCGCGAAGCGCCCCAACCTGGTGCCTGGCGTACCGTGGTGTGTGGACACTGCTGCGTGGGTGCGGCATGGCTGCGTGGACACCCGCTCTGTGCTATGACCTACGGCGACGGCCGTTTGTTTTCGCGCGTTCCAAGCGAGCAAACTCGATTACATAACGTTCCTTTCAAAAGGACATCTCAGAAGGGGGGAGGGAGAGAGTCAAAGTTGCTCCTATTGACGACAACGGATCATATGGAAACTGCAACATTAATTTCCGTTTCCTCTTTCCACAGCGCCTGCGCCTGCGAGCTGGCCCGCTAATGCTGCACCGAAACTGAGTGTCGTCGACAGTGAACGATTTGTTAGCACTATCCCCTCCCCCTCCCCACCACCCACCAATCTCCCCGGCTTCCTCGCGCGAACCAACGCATATACGCGCGCACCCGAAGAAAAATGCGAAGCAAGGCTGCAGCCGCCGTTCAGCTGCTCGCGTGCTGCGCGCTGCTGCTGCTGCTGTGGATCGACAGCAACCGACAAGCCTCAGCATTCAACCTTGACACGATCAACTTCATCCTGCAGGAGGGCGAGCCGAACTCGATGTTCGGCTTCAGCGTGGCACTGCACCGCGAACAAAATAGAAGCTGGTAGGTAACTGCAGTGTAACTGGTTGGGGCGCATCTCGCGCATGCAAGCATGCGAAACCCTTTCCAAGCATAATTGGCCAGCACCTACTGGGAATGTGTTTGACCTACTGCACACTGTGGGAGACTCGTGGGACGCAGCGTCGCAGTGTGTGTGCGGCGCTGTTAATTGCAGTGTACGCACGCTGATCCCGGCGTATGGTGGACATATGGTGCCCTCGGTAAGGCGGCAGGGGGTATTCTTCCCGCGGGCTTCTCGGTGTCTCGGTGCTTCGTTAATGTATTCACCAAAAATGCCCCTTCCCGCATGGGACCGCCGACTGCAGCCCGGTAGGTTGCATATTGGGAAAACATATGGTGCCCGTTTGTCAAGCGCACCCGCACACACACAGCCACACGGCGACATTATGCGCGTTTTGGACTCACTCAACGCACGCCTCATCGATAGGTTCCAATTCTCAGGGTGCGTGGGCTTCTTCACTTCTTCACGACTCCAGACGTGCGCCTCCGTGGGTGATAACGGACGCTTACCAACGACGGTTCGACGGTTACTCGAGTATTCAAACAGGAAACTATGCGTATGCCTCCCTCCGTTCTTCCCATGTGTTGGAATGAAAATAGAATCCAGCTCAAAAATAGATGCCCTGCAAATAAGAGGCAACAGTCAGCGCAGTTGGTAATATTTTGCTTGTTACTTTGCTAAAGTTGGGCTACTGAGAATAAAACTGGAGGGTGGACTGGCGTGGCAAAAGTTTCACTCGCTTCAGTCTGCCCTGCCCAGACGAGAGGGCGGCTTTGGCATGGCTCTAATTCAATGCGGACGCGTGTCACAATCGTGCTCAGGTTATCTGGGGGCGATTTTTATTCTCGTTAATTAACTATTGGATTCCGGGCCGGGTACGACGTCGAGATGGACTCCGTCGGCGACATTATGTTTGATCTGTTCGCCCGCTTCGTCCGTTAATGACATTACCACTAATTGTAGGCCAATGGTACGGAGTGCTACCCACCACCACCAGCACACCAAGGCATCCGGAACCGACCGACCGACGAACACGCCACGCTGTGACGAATTTACAGTTTCGCGCACAAGAAGCTACTTTCGCTACGCTTGCTGTTTCCATCGTAAAAAAAAAATCGTAAAAAAATTCCTGCGAAATTGTAAAACACACGCTCTGGTTCGCTATAACAAGCCGATAGTTTGCCAGCTAGCAGCTGTCGCTTAGCAGTTCTGTGCATAGCATAGCAGTTAGCGAGCAGCCGTTAAACTTTACTGCGTGCTGTGCGCCACTTAACTTTCTTCATTAATTTTCTTCAATACCGCTCTGGACACTGTCGCATGAACGGCGCGCGCGCTTGTGTCGTATCGCATTTCTGCACCCGAAATCCGAACATCCTGCTTGATCGCGTAGGATGCCGTCATGTGTCCAGTTGCGAAACTTCTGGCTACCGCATTCGAGTTGCAGTTTTTGATGTCATCGTTTTACAACTCCCGTTTAACGGTTTTATGGTATCCAGCTTCATTTAATGACGCTGGATAGTTTTTTTTATTATGGCTCAATAGATATAAATAAATACCCCTTCGGATAGAGGACAACGAATCATTGCGCGATTTACTGGTTTCAGCATCACACTAGCACACTAGGATATACATAAATATTTGTCTTTCTCATGTTCTCATGTTCTTCCTTTCGCACAGGGTAATCGTGGGTGCTCCGATGGCCAATACCACGCAACCGGACGTGATCGAAGGAGGCGTCGTTTATCGATGCGATATTTACGACGACCATCGTTGCTTCTCGGTGCCCTTCGACACCAAAGGTGAGTATTGTCTCTGCGCCGACAACTAGTAAACCTTTCTGGGTGCAAGTATACATTTTCCCTACAGCGCGAGGTTGAGGGAATACGCTATGCGAAAGAAGAAGTTGTAGCCATTTTGGGCGGGGTTTCCGATTTCAAACAACCCGACCGGAAGTCACGTTTCACGTCGCTAGTTTGGGCTTCGGGCGTTACACGCGTCTTTGCGACTTCTAGTCTCGTGTCTTTGGTGAACGATTAACACCATCCGCGACGAGCGGGGTAAATGAGACATGTCCTAAAACATGTCACCACAGAAAGCAGAAGTTAATTCTGCTTCTTCTTTTGACTCTTCCGCTGAGCGGTCCTGGGTGGCAACCGAGAGGACCCTCCACTGCTCGCGGTGCCCGGGCTACCCGGGTTATACAATATGTAAAATATGTTGCCAACGATAATTTTAATACAAAAGTGATCAGACAATTTAGTTAGTGTTCATGGTAATAGATGGTGCTTTTTGCATCTTACAGAAAGTCCCTCGATTATACAGATGCAAGCCCCTCGTAATGTTACATCCAACATAACGAATGTGCAGTTCGATCTGTATGGCAAGTAATCCTTTTTTTCTTACCAACAGTTCATTATTACGTGTTCGAGTTCGCACACACTTGCAACGATGTGTATAATACAATATATGAGTTTTAGCTCTCAATAGTTTGCTTTATTAGTTCGTAGTTGATTAGGAAAACAATATCTTCACTTACAATGAATGAACGCAAGCCAACACTGCTTTTCAGTAATTTTGACAAAGCTTTCGCTTTCGTAATATACTGGGGGAATAACTAAAATGAAAAGGGGAAACTAAGGGTATCCAGTAAATTTTCTTTCTATCATCGTTTATTTTTTGGTCTACTATTACACCGATGGCTATCTTTTTCTGTTACGTTCTTTGTCGTTTAGAATAGTACTCTGATGCTTCTAGACAGAATCAATCTCTAGTGTGCAGCAAGCCGGAAAGTTCAAACATTTGCACGGTAGGAAGTTAACCTCTGCGTTACCTATCAATGTAAGAAACTGTTTCCTTTCCTCGTTTCGTTCTTTTCTACCGAAGCAGGTCTGGAAAAGTGTTTTCTGACATTTAAAGGTGGGTGGCAATTGAAGATAGATTACGTGCTGGGTGGGGGTTGTGTTACATCCTGTTCATGATTTTCTTTTTTCCCATCAAAGACCATTAGTGTTGTTATGTGTATGTATATGAGTTATACATTACATTACCTCGTTTACGCCATGGGTGCTTTACGGCTTGTGTGCTGATGATGTGCGGAACATTACCATTATTCGGTTCGGTTTTGTATTCCATTTATTTTTATTTGAGCTCCCCGATGTGTTTGTTAAAATATAAAGAAAAACATCCGTATATTTTATATATTGCCAACCATCATAATCGATTTTTTCGGCAAATAATTGTTTTATTTTTCCGTTTGCAGGAAACACTTTCAACGATAAAAACGAACAGATCGACACAAAGTCGAATCAGTGGTTTGGAGCAACGGTAGCTAGCGCTGGCGTTGACGGTCCGTTGGTGGTAAGCTAGTGGGTGCAGAGTGCTAAATCTCCAAACGTATGCCGTACTCACAGAGATTTTAATTTTCGCCAGGCCTGTGCTCCACGTTATGTTTTTCATCAGTTGCAACCGAGGAAAGCGGAACGTGTGGAACCGATCGGGACCTGCTACATAGCGAAAAACAATATGCGCGAGTTTCAAGAGTACTCTCCTTGCCGAACCGGTAAGTACCTTTTGTTACTCCGTCCGACAACGCGGTCTGTCAACTAATTCGACCAACCTTACACTTGTCACCGTAACCAAACCGACATCTGACATGTATCAACTTTCAGCGTACTGGGGTTACCATCGTCAAGGTTCGTGCCAAGCAGGTTTTAGCGCTGCGCTGACAAAAGTGAGTGTAGTATATAGGTTACACGAGCCCGTAAGGCACCATAAGGACGACTAAAATAACTGCCACAATTCTTTTCTCCAGGATGGAACACGCGTTTTTATTGGTGCTCCAGGCAGCTACTACTGGCAAGGTATTTACTTTCAAACTTTTGTTTTCTCGTACATCTTTCAGCATCACCTTTATTTTCTTGTTGTTCCATACATACTACGACAGTGTGCGCGACGTAGTTGTGCAACATGTTTTGTACACGTTCGTCAACTTTTCTGTTTTCTTCTTCGTCGATGAAAACGATACAACAACAATTTTGAACGGTTGAACGGAACAAATGTGTATATCATCACTCGATCAAATAGTAGCTCAAGTGTTGTCTAGTGTTGTACGCCCAATCAGTTAGTGTAGAAATCTATTGTTCTACCGGTTTTTTTTTATTTTTCCTATATCATCATCGCATACCACCAGAACCGTTGCTACTCACTCTGCTAGAATAACTGTCGATCGACGACGTTTTGTTGGCTCTCCCGTTTTTTTTTTGAGTAGAGTGTATGGTTGATTTGCCTTTGTTTTGTTTTGATTTGTTTTTCCACCGTCTTTTCCGCATTAGAAATTAGAGTCCCGAGTTGTTGTTTTTCTTCTGTAGTGCATATTGTGGCAGCTTATAGAAACCACCACCCCTACCTTGTTGTGTCTGCATGTTTTGCTCGATTTGGCGCGCATCGCATCTTTTGAACGTTATTTCTAAAATTGTCGCTAGTTTCGTTTTCCTCTGTGTTTACTTCATTTACTTAATTTGTTCCCTTCTTGCGACACGCGTGCGTGAATTTGTATTGATAATTACGTCGTCCGGTGTTGTTACTCCTCGTCGATTCAATGTGCTGTGCTGTGTCGTACATGGGTACGAACGTTTTACAAATTTCTCCCTGATACGTATCCGTAACTCGCACAACAAACAGCTCGAAACAGTCATTCCAGCAGCGTTATTATTGGAAGAAACATTCGTAGCCCAATCTTCTCAATATCCCGCCATCGAAAATGGCGAAAATCTGATTGGCCGAATAGCTGAACTCTGTACCGTAGTTTCGTACCACAAACCATCTCTTCCTGTATCTTCCCTGCCCTATTGGCTCCCGCACTCTCAACCCTGCGCCATAATTGTATCCTCTTAGTACCCCATGAGTACACGAATTTTTGAATGATTTCAGGACAAATGTACTCCATTAACACTGACGTTGTGTTGCCTTATAAACCCCCGCGGTATGCTCACTTTGGCGAAGGAGGTAACCTTGAAAAAGACATTATGGTTCTTCTCAGTTCCATTTTTTTATTTTTAAATTATATTTTTTCAAATTTAAAACATTAGTTCCTATCTGTATTATCTCTTAATTTTTATTTGGCTCTGCTTAGTGCTCATTCCACTACAATCTACAGCATTAACATGTTGGATTCATTGTCATCCAAGTTGTATCGATAACTGTGGGTATTTAAAATGACGCATGCTTCTTTGGCCGAAATCTGTTGCCTAATTCAAACCACGCTCACAGACACAGAATTGCTGTATCGTTGTACGTAATTGGACTAACGATGCATATATCGTTGGTCAGAAATCAGTTGTAATATGTGGAAGACCCGTTAGCTGGTGCATTCAAACTCCTCTACAAACGAGGAAAGTTTTGTATTTTAACAAAGCGCTAAATGCAGCTTTATTTGTTTAGAAAAATATGTAAAATGTAATGTAATTGTAAAAAATGTAAAGAAACATTCATGTGATAAGATTCAACATTTGTACGGTGCCATTCCCTCAAAGCTTCTCTGACCATATTCTAACACACTGTATTACCGTTTTAACAATCCAAGCATTTGTTTTTCAGTAGTACGTTGAATTTGTTTTATCCATTCTCCGCTCTGTATGTACAGTTTGCTTAGCGTGAAAAAATGTTTTCACATTCCCAAAAGTTTGTGAATCGTTTTTCTTAAGTGGGTTTGTTCATATATGTTTGAATTCAAGACACCGGCCAGTATTAACGATACGGTAACAAGTGTGGCCTACATAAGTTAAAATAGTTGTGACTTAAAAGGGGGCATAACTAGTGAGCTGGAGTGCTATCTAGACATTACAGAGCAATTTACTTGTGTTTACTTGGTCGAATTGCGTACTACTCTACTGTGTGTTGCTTCTGCTATCGTAATTTTTGGTGCTTTATTTTGTTGAAATAGTGAACTTATGAAACACACAGTGACGTGTGAACATGAGCACTATTAAACACACCAACAGCGAAGTAAAACAGGGGTGCAAGGAAGGTCGTATGCATCGTACAATATTTGCATCAGAACCCTTGACAGCCCATGCGAAAGTTTTGTTCTACTAACGAGTATCATCAAACCACACATTTTTCTGCTTCCTCCATGTCTTGTTGATGCGTCAAATCATTCTTGCCATTGGCTTACTTTTACACAGTTACCATTTACAGTGATCTATTAATTTAAGACATAAACATGACTATGTCCTGTGTAAATAGGTCATTATCTTCGGGCTGTAGATATTATCGAACGCTATCATCTTCAACACATTGTGCTGGGTAATGGTCTGTAGTCCGCCAATTTACATATCTTCCGCTCCCGGATAGCGGAGGAGTGCGATAGGAGTAGCGAACAAAAGCCAAAAAGGACTCGTTCATCGCCATCATCTCTTTCACGAGTAGATAATTCTAGGTCGCTTCACACAACAACAGGCTACAGCATGGTTTTGCGTCGTGCGTGTTCACGTTCTCCTGAACCTCGAACTGTGACGCCACGCAGCGATGATCTGACTAACTGGGCAGCTTTTGTAAAACGAACACGGGAAAAGGGGAAGGGAAAGAAGCACGGGAGGGAGAACAGTAGAAGGAAGCTGGGATGAAGGGGAGGAGGTGGAATGCAACTTTTGTCGATGACTAACGTTTCGCTTATGTTTTCCATCTACCGATCCACCATAATCACCGGCCACCGACCACCCAATGGCGTCCAGGGCAAATCTACTCGTTCAGTTTGAACAACCCGAAAGATAAGGTCTACAACACGCTCGAGGACAAGAAGAACGAAGACGATAGCTACCTCGGCTACTCGACGACCACTGGCGACTTCAATGGTGACGGTACGCAGGGCGTGGCGGTAGGCAAGCCGCGCGGAGCCGGCTTGCTCGGGAAGGTGCTGATCTACGCGTGGAACATGACGAACCAGCAGAACATAACGGGAGAACAAATCGGTGCGTACTTCGGCTACTCGCTCGCCGCCGTCGACGTGGACGGGGATGGCCTAGATGATCTCATAATCGGCGCCCCGATGCACACGGAGCCGAACAACGAGGGCAAGTACGAGACGGGCCGGGTGTATATCATGTACCATGGAGGGGGCCCAGCGCGCTTCAGTGAGTTGGAGACACGCGACGGCAGCACGAGCCGGGCACGGTTCGGACTGTCAGTATGCTCGCTGGCCGACATCAATCTCGACGGCTACGGCGATTTCGCGGTCGGCGCACCGTACGATGGCGCTACCGGCCGTGGAGCGGTGTACATATTTTACGGCTCCCGACACGGTACGCTGGCGAAGGCATCGCAAGTCCTGCAGGCGGAAGACATGTCGTGGAGTGTGCCCCGTCTCAGCACGTTCGGCTACTCGCTCGCCGGTGGCATCGATCTCGATGGCAACCAGTACCCGGACCTGGTGGTCGGTGCGTACCAGACGGACAAGGCGCTCGTGTTTCGGTCGCGACCGGTCGCGACGATGGAAGCGAGCACGCTGTTCGAAACGGAAAACAAGCTGATTTCGCTCGACGAGCGCAACTGCACGCTGGAGCGCACGCTGAAGCAAGTGCCGTGCACGGTCGTCAACTCGTGCCTAAAGTACAACGGCATCAATGTGCCGCCCGTGCTCGACATCGAGATTGGCTGGACGCTGGATGCGCGCAAGCAGCGCAGCCCGCGGATGTTCTTCCTCAACGAGGAGGGCCGCAACACACGCAACCAATCGATGCGTCTGTACCGGGGGAAGTTGGAGTGCCGCAGCGAGCGGGTTTACATTGGCGAGAACGTGCGCGACAAGATTACGCCGCTCGAGGTGGAGATGCGGTACAGTTTGCGCGAGAAGGGCGGTGGCCAACGGGTGCGCAAACCTCGCATCGGTATCGAGCCCGTGCTGGACCAGAATCGCGGAACGGTGCAGAAGGATTCGATCAACATACAGAAAAACTGCGGCCCAGACAATGTGTGCATTCCTGACCTGCGGCTAGACATTAAGGCAGTCGACGAGTATTTGCTCGGTTCGAACAATCTGCTCTCGGTCGAGGCGCTGATCACCAACCGGGGCGAGGATGCGTTCGAGGCTGGCTTCTACATGGTTGTGCCGCCCGGCTTGGACTTCAGGCGCGTCGACAAGCTGGGTGAGGTAAAGGATGTTCCCGTGCTCTGCACGGCGCCCTCGTTCGCCAACAATGGCACGTTGAAGTGTGACATCGGCAATCCGCTCGCGAGCGGCAAGGTGGTGAACTTTAAAGTCATTCTCGCACCATCGTTCGCGGTCGGTATGGCGCCGAGCTACGACTTCTATCTGGAGGCCAACTCGACGAACCCGGAGCTGGGCGGAAGCCAGCACGACAACATCGTGCGCAAAAGCATCGGCATCTCCATCAAGACGAGTCTCGCACTTTCGGGAGTTTCGCTGCCGGACGAGTTTCTCTACAACTACACCGAGTACCGGGCGCTGACGGAGGCGGTGAACGAGCGTGAAATTGGTCCACAGGTTGTGCACATCTACGAGATCCGCAACGAAGGTCCATCCACGATTGACGAGGCGGAGTTTTTCGTGCTCTGGCCGTACGAGACGATGGACGGGGTACCGCTGATGTATCTGCTTAACCAACCGGAAACGCACGGTAACATACAGTGCCAGCCGACTCAGAATGTCAATCCGCTCAACCTAGCGCTAGACAGTGTACTGGCACGGAAAAGTTTTCTCGACAAAGTGGGTGTCTCGGGGATGAGCTACTCCTCTACTGCCGCCGGTACGGCGCGTCTAGCGCGAATCAACAACGCAGGCACAGACGCGAGCAGCCCGTCGATTTCGTTCTCCTCCACCTCTAACAGATCAACGCTGGCAACCACGGGCAGTTCATCGTCCAAGGCGTTCTCTTCGTCGTGGGGCGCTCGGGAGAGAGTTGTCGAGGCGAAAGACAGACGCTTCGAGTCGGAGTATCCGGCTGCGGAACGTACCGGCACCGTTGCGGGTTCGGTATCCTCCCAAGGTGGCCAGCATTCCCGCGTAACATCAGGCAGTGAGACGCGCTACGGAACTGGAACAGACACGGGAACAAAACTGTCGTCGCATGAACGGCAGCAGCAAACGAGTTTCGTCCATCAACAACAAGGTCAGGCTTCTGGGCAACGGCCAACTGCGGCCGATCGGGGTTTCGAGGTAGGCGTTCGCTACGATGCAGCCGCAAGCGGCGGACATTTCGTGCATCCTGGCAACGACAGCAGCTCGAGTGTTTACTATACATCCCGTAATCGCACTATTTACCGTACGGATGATGGCCGACGACTGCAAGCCACGTCCGGTAGCGGAGAGTACCGCAGTGAGAGTTCCACTGTCAACGAAAACGGTCTTTCCAACGGATTTGAAACGGATTCGGTCACCACTAGCATTACGAAAGAGGAACGCTTCGGTGCGAAGGGTGGCGATACACTGGGTAGCCGGCGTCGAATGATGAGCCAACAGGATGGTGACACCGAGGCACGATCAGGGCTGGTGACGGATTTTCTGCATCTTGATGGCCACAGTGATTACAATATGGTGGACCATGGATTAGGGCGAGTTGAGAACAAGTTCCGAACGGAGTACAGTAGCAGCTCCATCAGCAATAGCAACCGTAGTACCAGTAGCAGCAGCAGCACCAGCAGCAGCAGCAGCAGCAGCAGCAGCAGTAGCAGCAGCAGTAGTAGTAACAAGCTACAACAACAATGGGGATCTGGTACGCAACAATCGTCCGGTCATTCACTCGCGTCGAACGGAACGTACGCCCAGAGCAGCAACACCTACTTCGGTGCCGGTGGCGTCAGCGTCGAAGAGGAGGATTACGATTCGTATGACCGAAGCGAGGAGTCGTACGAGGACGGGGTAGATTTGCACCGTTCAGGAGGACACCCGTCTGCTCACACCGGTACCACTTTACCGCATCTCGGCAAGCAGCATCTCAATCAGGGACACGAAAATGTTGAACAAAAGTTTCGCCACTACCAAAGATTTGATCGCCAGCGTCGGCAGGCTGATGGACCGATGGCAGATGCCGGAGCTCGTAGTTCGGATCAAGCGCTCGATGAAGCACTCAAGTGTCACGCGACCCGCTGTGCCCTGATATACTGTGTGGCAGGCCCGATCGGCAACAAGGATGTCGCGTTCATCGCGCTCCGGACTAGGGTGGTGGCGCACACACTCCACCAGCTATCGTCGTCGACTCCATTGCACTTTTCGACGATGAATGTGGCGCGGGTCACGAAGCTGCCGTACATTGGGCAGCCAAAGGAGAAACCGATCAAAACGCACGAAATACAGGTTCTGGCCGTGCCGGAACCAACGGTCAAACCGGACGTGGTGCCACTGTGGATCGTGGTGCTAGCGGCGTGCGCCGGAACGCTCATTCTGCTGCTGCTGATCTACCTACTGTCGAAGGTAAGTGGTCATTTTCAAACATTTTTAGCAACGATCACCGATTCGAAAGCCCTGAGATATTAACGCAACTTTTTACCCATGTTTTTCTTCTTCTCTATGTTCAGTGCGGATTTTTCGAACGAAACCGTCCTACGGATTCGTCGGAACGGCAACCCCTCAATCGAAACGGTAACTATCACGGCGACGAGCACCTGTAAAATTGTTTTTGGCCAAAACGCCTGGCGGAATGTGATTGATATTGAAACTGTTTCGTTCTGGTGTTGTCTTCCGTTACAGCATAATTTGCGAGGGGAGGGGGTAAATGGGTCCTGTTGCCCCCGAATCTAACTGAATCTTTCCGTCTACTATTTGATCGATAAATTGAATCTCCACATACGTTAATTTCTCACAGCAACGCTCTAAACGTGCGTTAGAGTAAAAGTTCACGCTCGTTAAAGTGATTTATGATTGATTGATTGGACAATCATAGAGATGATCAACTGATTTTTTATTTTACATATACATAGTGCATTCAGCAATTTTTTTTTACTTTAGTGTTAGACCGAAATTCCTACGAAAAGCAAAAAGAAAAAGAGAAATAGGGAACGAAGAGATTAGTCGTGTGCCAAGGGATATAAGTTGTATGTGTGAGCGTGTCTGTGTGTAAAGTTGTAATATTGTTCGTTTAACAACTAGTATTCATAACGACTTTCACCTTATTGACACCTTTATGAACTAGTCAATCAGAACTCGAATGTTTTTGTGAGCCTCATCGAAATCCCATTAACAAAATTAATACAGCTGTAGTGTGTTCAGAAGTTTTATTTTTTTTTAATTTAAATTTAATTTAAAACTTGATGAAGAAGAATAACAAATGAACTATGTGCTTCCTCATTGTTGCCATCAACTTTTAAAGGACAATTGCTGCAGGCGGAAAACGGTATTGAAGGAACCAGCGAAAAATGACAAAAATGTGTAATTTTCATTTATTTCTCATTTTATTGGTTACATAATTGTTACTGTTGCTGTGCAAAGTGAAGTCTGACGATGAGTTCTGACAAATCCTAGTCGAAGTTTTGAACCACTCCAACTTCGGCCCGATATACGAAGCAACTCATCTAAGTGCCTTAATGTTTGATATTAATTTAATATGGAAAGCTGCCTTATCAAAGTAACAATAATACAAAGTAACAATAATAACTTATTATTAACTGAATAGAGTAGCTTACTTTATCACCCCGAACCGATTTGGTAAGTCTATTGTCTGTCTATCCCGAAGCGTTTGGGATGTAGATTTGCTAATCGAAACAAAAGTGCCCATTAGAAATGAAGAATTTGAAATAGTAAGTAATTTGGTAATTGAAAACATGTTTGCAGATTAATGTATATCGCTATGTTACAAGAAAAACTTAATAAATTGACATCAAACAAAACAGGTTGCAAATTGACTTGAATTGATTTATCATTGCGAGAAAAGGTGTACGGCTGCTGTAATGCTGTACTGAACGTCGTTGTAGTTCATTATTGATGGATGTGGCGGATCGATGGATAGCGGTGCAATTATTACCTTGCAACCTGTTTCAGTTCGGGCGGGCCTCACGTTTATCAAATGCAAATTGTTGGCCATCATTGATTGTCATTTGCGTTATTTCAATCAACTATAAACAATGTAAAAATGTGAACATTAGCGAATTTTTTCAGTGCACTTCCAAATATATGAATTTCATTCTAGGATCCTCGACGCGTTTGTTCGTTTTCACTTCAACAAGTTTCAATAGACGGTTCTTTTACGCAGGGTTGTTTTTCAGCTTCAAGTGTTATTTGTTTCGCACATATCGCTGGTTTATCTGTGGAAGGTTAAATTGCCGAAAAAGCTTTACTTCGGCCCTTTTTCATGCCGCCCACTCGTTTATCCGCGGCGACGAAGCTCTCCCTGTCCGGAGGAAGTGGACTATCCGGTTGGATGGACACATCCACACCGCTAGTCGCTGGAATTAAATTGCATGTTTATCAGAAAGTAGTACGAAAAGAAGTACCATCCGTGATACAAGCAATGTGGGGGCAGAGGCATTTTGATGGAGCGTTTCTATCGCGCAGGTTACGAATCTCCAGGCTTTCCTTGGTACGCACAGACCCACTATAATATAGTTTCCGTTTTCGCGCGCTATAATGTAAATCAAATCAAGGTCCGCTATAAAGCAGTGACGTTCCGCGTTTATGGCAATAGGGGCGCGCTGTGTATGTGTGCGGTGAGCGTTACTGTCTCCATTGTTCGAACGATCGGGTACTGAAGTGTACTGAAGTGAGAGATATGTCTACTAAACGTTGATTTCGTGTACTTCTTCTTGCAATTTGCGAAACCTAATGGCACGCCGCAGTGGCAGTGAGATGCCATTCTAATTTAAATACTCTATTCCATCCATGCGACCGAGTGAACGCACAGTCGCGAACATCACAACAACACTAGTTGTTGCAACTTGCAACCGCAACAAACTTGTTGCGATGCTGCGATGTGAGTGAGAGCTCAGCGCTCTGGTTTGACAGTGTCAAGAGGGTGCCTAGGCCAACATGTTCGGACGGGTTAGTCGCTCAGTCGCGCGTCAGGTTTGCAGCGGCAAAGAGTAACACTGGTACACATCCAGGCAGAGCAGAGAGCTCGCATCGGTGACGGACAGTATATACATATACGTGTGTACGCAAATCTGTGTACCTGTGCACCTGCAGCTTCCGCTCGCTCTAAGCATAGTCCTTCCATCCTCTGTAGTTCGAATACATATCGCATGTACACGCATACCTTGTGCTAGAGCCTAGGCCGCTCGTCGTCGTTTAAATGTGGTGTGTTGTTAGTGAATTTGCGCTCCACTGCTGGCGCGCGACGTGTTTGTGGGGTGCTGTGTGAATGCTTCTCGCACACATTGTGTATCTATTGCTCGCGTGCTTGGCGACGGTGTGTATCCAAACGGAAGCCAGGAAAGTAGTGTACGTTTCGTAAACAAACTGTACCAAACCGAACCGCTAATGATTGCATTTTGTGTTGCCGTAAAATGCAAGTGCGCTACGGCTTTGCTTTATTATTATTATTATTATTATTATTATTATTATTATTATTATTATGAGTGTAGCAAATGAAGGCAGTGTTTTTCGAGATACAAACTAATAATGCTATAGTAAGGGAGAGCGAGAACGAGAGCGTGAAGAGAGAAACAGAGAGAAGGGAAGATAAAGATAGAGCGAGTGCGCGCGCGAACGAACGTAAGAATCCTTTTGCTCCATTCTTCTCGCATCATTAGTGGCCTTTACTGTGTCCTCTGCTTTCTTTGCGTAGTGGCTCCGACAGACTGCGTGGGAAAATGTTGCCCTACCGTTCGCAGAATTAAGTGTTTATTTATTTTAGTAGTAAACATTGCGTACGAATGGGGCGACAACTGAAGACGAGCAGAGGCGCCCGGTCCGCGAGTCGGTCTTGGTTCCATCGCTTGCAGTAGAAAAATGGAACTGAACTGTGTTCTTTACATTCTTATGTAACTCAGCTTTCTACCGCTTCGGTGTGGCTTCGTTTACCAAAAAAAAATGACTCCTTTTTGGTATTTGGTCTACCAACGATTGATTGAACGGTTCCGGATAGCACACCCGTGTGTGATTTGCCGCAAATCGACGGCAGTAGCTTTCCCCTTTTATTTAAACATTATCTCTCATTGTTTCTTTTCCCTCTTTGAAGATGTAACAGATACTGCTGTTGCCGAAGGTGCAGCGTTTTTGGGTTTCCTCCTTGCTAACTGGAAACCCCGTGTGAAACCCTACAAAAATGGTTTGGATCATTGGGCGAAACGGGCCAAACCAAGTCCTCTGTATGGACGTGTGCAATCAACCAAACGATCTTAACCTTGTCCTGTTCCGAAGCTTATCTAACATAATGACCTGTCGAGGACGAAGGTGATGGTGCGCCTCCTCCTAGCTGGGTGAGCCAAACAACAGGATCCTTGACGTTTTTGCGCGCTTCGGAGCGCAAAACGCAATTATCTCACACACATTGAGCGAGTCCTGTAAATGACATTGTACCACCGACCGATCGATTTGCGGGAAGAGATGAGGGCACGTAAGGCACGGCTCCACTGCGCGGACACCACAACACACAGTTCGAAGAATGGTCGATTCGATTACATTACTTTCATTGGATAATGCTATTAAAAAATGCGGTGGTCCCTCGTGCGATGCTTCGTGAATCGGATTAAAGCATGTTAACCACGAGGGACCAGACCCACGCAAAATGAGTCTCTAAGGGAACACTGGGAAGGCCAAGCATGCTAATTGTTATTACAAATGGAAAATAGAACAATCAGGTTAATAGTGGTTCTCTTTCGTCAACTTTCCAGCTAGGGACCTGCTGTAGTTTTCCCTTATATTGTAAGGTTTTGGAAGTAATAGTTTGCGGAACAAGATAGTCGATTGATTGCTTGGCAGTGTAAGCCTACGGGCCGAATAGCAGATATTTTTCAGGGACTATAGAAAAGATAACATATTATTTCAATCTGCTCACAGTCCCATTATGGGTCCAACCATACACCCGGTAGTTCTAAGAAACAAGAATCATTTAAAACAAAGTTAAAGTACAATGGTGCGTTTGATTCAGGGTTCAGAAGTCGATGTCAGTTGAGGTAGAAATTTGACTATTTTCTTCCCCTTGCTTCGTCTCGACATACAATTGCGGACAGGGAAAATGATGGCCCTCGTCATATGTAGCACTTGAAAGACTAGACATATGTTGTGTGCGTGTTCTGTAGCCCAATTGTGCAAAGTATGGTGGTTACCTTCGACGGGCAGTGCAGACACCGCAGATCTGAAATGTATTTCTTCTCAACCTGTTTTATTTTTTCATCATTGAACATTACAGGAAGTGAAAACTACAGCGTAAACCATGCTTATAAAGGAGTATCGCATTCCTTTGCCGCTAACGGTGGAAGAATACAGGATAGCACAACTGTATATGATTGCGGTAAGTAGCGTATAGTTTTTTCATTTATTTCGTGTTACATTTAGTGGCCTAATGAGTACCGTTTGAAATTCACTGGGGCCCATCCTACTGAAAATGTACTAGTTGTGTCCATCCACACATTGGACATGCAACCACTCACAATTAAAATATAATTTATATTGCTTTTTTTTGGTTTCGTTTTGGCCAGAAAAAAAGTCGCGAAGAGAGCAGTGGCGCTGGCAGTGGAGTCGAAATTATCGTGAATGAACCATATCAGGATGGACCGGGTGGCAATGGGCAGTACACGCGTAAAATCTACCATGTCGGAAGCCACCTGCCCGGGTGGATCAAAGGGCTACTGCCGAAGAGTGCGCTCACGGTCGAGGAGGAGGCGTGGAATGCCTACCCCTACACGAAGACACGATACACGTGCCCGTTCGTAGAGAAGTTTTCGCTCGAGATAGAAACCTACTACTTTCCCGACAACGGCCACCAAGAGAATGTGTTTAAACTGAGTGGTTCCGACCTGCGCAACCGGATTGTGGATCTGATCGATATCGTAAAGGACCAGCTGGGCGGGGCAGACTATACGAGGGAGGAAGACCCTACGCTCTACTGTTCCGAGCGCACCGGACGGGGCCCACTAAACGAACAATGGTTGGACGAGTACTGGGAGGAGGTGAAGGAGCGCAAGCAACCAACGGAACGCAATATGTCACTAATGTGTGCGTACAAGCTGTGCCGCGTGGAGTTCCGCTACTGGGGTATGCAGACAAAGTTGGAAAAGTTCATCCACGATACGGCTCTGCGCAAGACGATGTTACGGGCTCACCGTCAGGCGTGGGCCTGGCAGGACGAGTGGTACGGCCTATCGATGGAGGCAATACGGGAGATCGAGCGCCAAACCCAGCTGGCGCTGAAGCGAAAGATGGGCAACGATGATGCAACCGACGGAAACGATGCTGGCGATGAGGAGGAGGAAGAAGAGGATGAAGAAGAAGCAGGACTACAGTATGGTAAGATGCGCGATGGCGGCAATCACGAGAGGCGCAGATACTCAAAACTGATTTCGTTTTTTTCTTCTTATCTGCCACCTCTTCTAGTGCATGAACATGACAATCGTAGCTCAAATAAAATATACTCGCTCGAAAAGACTAATGAAAACTCGACACCACGCATGGACAAAAAGGACAAAATTCCGGTGATCACTACGGGAGAATATGGTGATGACGGTGGTGGCAGAAGAGAGCAACGGATTGGTTCTGGTGACAACCAGCGGAAGGACGAGGATAAACGTGTCGGTGACGCAAACGACAGCGACGACGGTGGCGAGTACGATGAGGGCGAGGAAACTGCTGAAGGAACCCGGGGCAGCAGCAGTCAAGGCGGTAGCAGTTTGCTGCGAAAGCAGCACCACTCGGGCTCGAAAAGTAAACTCCACTCGCCCCTGGGCTCGGCACAAAGTTTTGATTTGCAGGTAATACCATAGTGTGGCGCGGGTGGTCCGCTGGATCTACGCTAACACATATCTCCCGTGTGTACAACAGGTTGCCAACTGGAGGATGGAAAAGTTGGAGGTAGACTCAAAATCTGGCTCCGAGGAGGAATTTTTCGATTGCGTAGGTAAGCCTGTGAACCCACGAGTTGCATTGGGAAGATAGATTCGCACGTCGCAATGTATATTATGTTTCTTTGCAAAAATGTTTCTATGTGTATATTATGCAAAAACGCGCTCCTGGATCATTGCATGCCTTTACAACTTATGTTTTCTCAGCACGGGGTATGTGTCACGAGGCGTTTCAAAATTGGCAGTTTGCAGCTGTCGAATGGGGTGAATAATAGTTTTAACCTTTGTTCTTTCCATCGCCCTGTTCGCTTTACACTTGGCTTAGGTGAATTGGGAGAGAAAGCATCGCTTGTAAAGTGGAGCTCACTGGAGCTACTGGCCGAAGAGGATGACAGTCCACCGATCGCAGCGAACCACAAGCACCAAGAGGACAGTATCTTCAGTCAATCGTACCTGCAGCGCGTCACCTCCGAGCGTGGAATGCGCAGGTCTTTTCTAGGGCAGTTCTCCAGCGTCGACCGTCAGAATCACGACCCATCGCCACCGGGTTCTCCCGGCTTGCCCTCCTGTCCCACATCGGTCCTGATACTAATCATGCATGCCGGCAGCGTGCTCGATGCTAGTTCCGACATGACGACGAAGAAATCTGACATCACCACCTTCCGAGGGGCGCTCGAGTCTGTCATGCGGCAACACTATCCTGCCCTTGTCGGCCACGTAGCCCTCCGGTTGCTACCCTGTCCGCCGGTGTGTTCCGATGCGCTTGGCATTCTGTCCAGTTTGAGCCCGTACTCCTTCAACAGTCCGCCGGCTGGAAGCGATGTAGCCAGCCTCACTGACGTCCCGATCGGCGCCATCCCGTTGCTAGCAACGTCTTCGCCCGACTTTCACGAATCGGTGAGCCGCGCCGTCACTTGTGCCAATCAGATTTTCTCCGAGTTCCTGAAGTCCGACGAAGGGCGCGGTTTTAACGGTCAGATCGTGATGATCGGCGACTCGATGGGTAGTATCCTGGCGCACGATGCACTATGCCGGTCGAACGCTCACCAGGGCAGCGAAGCATCTGGTCTCAATCACATTTCTGATTTTGTCGAAGCGAACGAGCTCGATGCAAGCAAATTACTCACGGCGCCTTCACCTCGGAGACGGTCTTCCTCTACGAGTGAGTCCCGCATTCCAAAGTTCGAGTTCGAGGTGGGAGACTTTTTTATGTTTGGCAGTCCGCTGGCAGTGATCCTTTCCGCCCGCCGGTTGGCCGATCATCGGTGCGGCAACCACAAGCCGGCCTGCACCCAGCTGTACAATCTATTCCACCCGACAGATCCGACCGCGTCTCGGCTCGAACCACTCCTCAGCGCGCGATTCTCGCTGTTGTCCCCAGTGAATGTGCCACGCTACGCCAAGTACCCGCTCGGTAACGGTCAGCCGTGTCATTTGCTCGAGCTCATCCAGTCGAGCCCGCAGATCTTTGGAGATGGGCTGCCGCCTCGGCGACTCTCGGACACCTCGATTCAAAGCGGCGCATCTGGGATCATCGACAACGTGCCGCTCACTACCATTAATCAACTTCAGCAGCGATGGTGGGGACCGAAACGTCTCGACTACGCGCTCTACTGCCCCGAGGGGTTGAGCAACTTTCCTTCGCATGCACTGCCCCACCTCTTCCACGCCAGCTACTGGGAGTCGAGCGATGTAGTCGCGTTCATCCTGCAGCAGATCGGACGCTTCGACGAACTGGCGTGCACTGGTGCATACGAAAAGGACGTTTCCTCCTTTCGGCCCGGCCAGCCACGGGAAAAGTGGAACAAAAAGCGTACCTCGGTCAAACTGAAGAATGTTGCGGCCAATCACCGGGCGAACGATGTGATCGTGCGCGAAGGTGAACCCCAACGGCTGGTAGCACGCTTCATGTACGGTCCCCTCGACGTCATAACACTAGCGGGTGAGCGGGTCGACATCCACATCATGCGCGATCCGCTGGCGGGAGAGTGGCAGTTGCTGGCCACTGAAACAACGGATAAAAATGGCCGCATCACCTTCACGGTCCCAGAGGATCGTACCTGCGAGTACGGCATTTTTCCTGTAAAGATGGTTGTGCGCGGTGATCATACGTCGGTCGACTTCTACATGGCCGTTGTACCACCGAGGACAGAATGCATCGTGTTCAGCATCGACGGCTCGTTTACGGCGTCCGTGTCGGTAACGGGTAAGGATCCGAAGGTACGGGCAGGCGCAGTCGACGTGTGCCGCCATTGGCAGGAGCTTGGCTACCTGCTCATTTACATCACCGGTCGGCCCGACATGCAACAGCAGCGCGTACTATCGTGGTTGAGTCAGCACAACTTTCCCCACGGACTGGTCTCGTTCGCTGATGGGCTGTCAACCGATCCGCTCGGTCACAAGGCGACCTATCTAAACAATCTAATACTGAATCAAGGTCTCATTGTGCACGCTGCGTACGGTAGCAGTAAGGATATTAGTGTTTACACCAGCATTGGGCTTAAGCCTAAACAGATCTTCATCACCGGGAAGGTAGGAAAAATTTGCCAATCCCTGACATTAGAAGCCATATTATTCTATTAATGCATGCCTTCGCAGCATAAGCTCTGTTGATACTGAGATGATGCCGCAAAAAATTGTTTAATGGACGAATATTCTAACTTCATTTTACAAATGATACATTTTTAATACGATTTCTATCACATTGTGTTGCAGGTTAGCAAAAAGCTTCAGACTACGGCAACGCCACTAACGGAGGGGTATGCCGCACACCTAAGTACTCTGATGACGGTAGGCGGATCACGGCCCGCCCAGGGCAATGCACGGATGGTTATACCAAGAAGCTGCTTTAATCTACCCGGCCAGAACCAATCCATTCGCAGGCGACGATTTGTGCCCGGCTAAACGGGAGTACTCAAGGCTCAACGGCCAATGGGGGGAGGGAACCCTGCATTCAAATTTGACTCTCCGAAAAGATACTTCTCTTACCTTTTTTAGTATTATAAAAGTTCTGGAACAAAAATGAAAGACACTGCAGCTCATCGTTATAACTGATCAGTTATAATAGATGGATAGGTTGAGTGAAAAACGATATTATTAGCATGTCTCGATACTTGTTTGATAGATCTGTCGCGAACTCATGTATTAGTAATGCGTAACTGATAGGTTTATCTTTACCTTTGTGTATTGCCTTTGCGTGAAAGCATTCAGCAGACTCCAAAAACCGATAAACACCTTTGGAAGAGCATGGATATAAAAACAAACAAACAATGATTTAATATAGTACATCAACTCCCATATGAATTAAAGTCTGCTAATGTAGCAAACAGCATATACTTATATACACATATATAAATGTATATTTAGGCAAATGGTTGCGCAGCATATTGTTAAATAAGGACTCCGATGCAATATTCTATTTTGTCACATGGTGAGTAATTTTATTGTCCCTCTTGTTCCATCATTTCTATGTTCTGGGATATTCGTTGACACAACAATATATTTATTATTCACTTACAGGTACCTGGCTTAAAAGACTGTCTCTTACCGGCTGTAAATAAAACAAAAGTAACATGAAAATGAATTCACAGATAAAACATTTATAATCCAATTTTATTACTTTTTATCCAGCATGAAGTTGGCCCCTGTTTTTTTGTATCTTCACAATTCACGAATCTGAGTAAACCTAATTAGTCCGAAAGCAGTCCATATTGTTCTGATATAAAACAATATATAACTAAAAGTATGTTTTACTCGGATAAACGCATACCACAACGGTTCAGCGTATAGCATTTTAGATCTGTTTTAAATTAATTTTTTTTAACGAAAGCCAAGTTGATGTTTATGGACTCCGAACAAACTATATAGATGTAAAAGTGTTATCATAGGAAGCGGAAAGTGGAATATTATCATTGATTACATTCATAAATTACACAGACTTTGGGATGAATGGAAAATAATAAGCAAAAGCTAAGAAATATTCGATATAAGCTACTGTGACAGGTCAGAAGTATATTCTAAAATCGATGTTTATTAACTGTTATAGTTGAGGCATATGAGTGATGATTGTGTAGCGCAGATAGTGCGACATAGTAACTGAATATTCAATGCATATTGAGTGTATACAAAGAACAAACACACAAACCAAAAATATGGGATCTAGGACAGGAGGAAACCAAAACTTTAAAATCAAATCAGTAATGTACTTGTAGGTCGTGAAGCAGGGGAAAAAACTGCACATTCACAAAAAGGCTGTTAGAGAAGCATTATTATAAAGTGGATCTTTTTTAATATGGTATGATATTGAACCTTTAACGCAATGATGAAGTCTACACCATGGGTTTTTTTCCTATCACACCAAACTTGTTGGTGCTGCAAAGGGGGCAATGAGGGCAATTTAAGATAGCTTTTACGTCCGATGGCATATGGTTGTTCACAAACAATAAATAAGAAAAAAAATTATTCTTTTTGTGATGATATAGCTGTGCACTTCCGTAACCCAATGCCCTTGGTTCAATTCAAGCGCAACGCAATGCAACAATAACCACTGAATTTGATAAATTCAAAAGCATTAAATAGATATGTGGACTGGACAATCTTTGACTAAGATAAAAAAAAAACAGAAATTGTAGACAGTGTAATGTACAATGGTGTAAGCAGCCGATTCATCCAATAGCTGCAAGCGTTATATTTGTTCAGCTGTACTTCATTCGATGCGCGTAGCGTAGGTGAGAAATAACTAACGAGGCCATTAGCTTTCGCGCGGTTAAGCGGTATTATTGCGAAACGATTGCTTTATCTCCCGGACGATGTAATTGCTTGTAAATAGCAAACGTCATCACTATACGGCAATACGCGGCTATATGTCAGAAGGCTACTCTTCTTCAACATTGGAAGCATCTCAATAACAAATTTAAACATATAAAATGTACAAGCTAGTATACAAAAATAAAAAGAATATGTTACAATATTATACTTATTATTATTCACATTGCACCATTAACGTTTTGACATTGAATTTGATTTACCATGAGCGACACATGTTACCTATTTTATTTTAAACTTGTTACACTATTCTAGCTGATATACTATAAACAATCCGACATGTACAATTGAACAATTATGATGTTGTGTTGGAATATTGAAATATACAATTTTTTTAAAAATAAATCATAATCCTTTTTACTTTTTCCCTAGGATCCAGTTAATAAGAACCGACGAAGCGCTTTGCTGCGGAGCCGCTTCGGTGTAGCCTGTGACGAATCGAAGAAGATATACGTCGTTATCAAAATTGAAATGTAAGGAATAGCAACCATTGTGCGGTCATCTGCTTACCGACATCTGCACCGACTATTTTGGCCGCTGCTTCCAGCGGCATATTTGCTAGGTCGCGTTGAATTAACGTCAGTTGCCGGTTGCGGCTTTCACGCTCCTCCTGCCAATGCTTTTCCTTCGAGTAGCTGATCGAGTGCAGCTCCGACAGCTTCGAACTGAGGTCCTTCGAGATGGGACTGCTCGTCGATTCGGCTGCTTTACCTTCTAAACTATCCATTCCAAGGCTGTCCTTTTCGGGTGTTGCCTCAATAGAGCTCTCGTCGGACACAGTGGGGCCTTCCGCTGTAAAAAGCATGGATACAAATACATATGAAACCTTCGATAAAGCAGTTTGAAGCTGTTATAATACCTCCGTCACAACTTGAAGCCGAAACGATCATCTTTAGTCTAAACTCTTCGTGCATTCGCAATGCATTTGAGAGACGTAACTGCAGTGCATCACGCTCTTCCAGCAAATTGCGCAACTCAATCTCCAGCTCGTCACAGCGCATGTCACGCTGGTATATCATGTATAGTGCCAGTTCCAATTCGGCTTGTGATACGCGATCGCCGCTTTGCTGAACATCGAGCTTTACTTGTGGTTCGGCACTTTTGCCGAGCGTCGTAGCAAAGCGTGCTGGATCAACGTGCGCTGCAAGCCTCGCATATTCGGCGCTGCGGACTGCTAGCTGCTGCCGGAGTGTTACAATTTCTACCTCCTGCTCCTTTAGAACCGAGCGCACGTGGGCAGCATCGTCCATATCAGTTGCTTCTGCGATCTCGGCAACTTCCACTGGCAGTCCCTGTGACGTAGAACAGGACGGTTCACCAACAAGTTCCACCACAATGGGTGACTGGCCGCCACCACCAGCAGCAAATATGTTGTGGTTCTTATTCTGCTCCAGAGAAATTATTTTTTGCTTAAGATTATCAACCTGCTCGAGCAATGTCGCATTCTGCATGTTCAGCTCGTTACCATTTTCCGATTGCATTTGTTGTAGCGTTGATCGCAACATCTGCAGTTCCACATTCTTTGCGTCCACCTCGAGCAACACACTCTTGAGCTGATCCTCGAAGCGCAGGTCCTGTAAAATCTGTTCATTCATAGTTTCCAGCTCGTGGGACATTTCGTTCTTTTCTTTCTCTAGCAGTAGAACGGTGTGTTGTACTTCCGCCAACTTCTGCTTGAGCAAGGAAGTATCGCTCTCCGTCGGTTCAACGTCACGCTCACATTGAGACTTTATAAGCGCTTCGATTTGTTTGTCTTGAGCTTCCTTAATTTCCGTCAGTTTTTCGCATGCTGTCTCGAGCGTATCAATTCTAGCTAGCATGTGCTGGTATTCTCGTTGCAGATCTTCGTATTTCTTTGTGGCGGCATCAATTGATGAACGCAACTCTCGACTCGCTTTTGGATCAAGCAAGGCACTGTCCGTTGATGGCTCGCAAGGCTTCGTCGAAGAAGCCACTCCCTCCTGGCAGTCGGATTTTGACCGACATTCCTTCAGCTTACGCAGCAGTTTTCCCGACTTGACCTTGAGATCAGTGATTTCCTGCTGCATCATTTCCTTTTCCGCCGTCAGTTGCTGAATGTGACTTTCTTTCTGGTGGAGCGACTCCTCTAGTCGCACCGTATCATCTCCCCAACCATCCGCTAGCGATTGTTCATCCCATATACTGCATGGCGCGGCAGTGGTTGTCATTGCAGTCACAGCAGTTGTTACCGGCACCGTCCTCAACCGTTCGCATTCTTGGCGCAGCTGATCACATTCCGCTTCCGATGCTTCTTGCGTCCTTTTCGCCGTTTCCTTGAGAGTTTCGTTCGCTTGTTTGAGAGCGGCTACCTCTTGGGTTAACGCCTGGTACTCGAGTTTATAATGGTGGCAGTCAGCGACAATCGTCGATTCGTGCTCAATACTTACATTCAGACGCTCGCAAAGTTCGTCGCAAGTAGTCTGCAATGCAGCGAGCTCCTGCTTCTGACGGTCGCTCTGGCACTGAAGTTCCGCTGTTATTCTTTCCATTTCCTCCAGCTCAGAGCGTTGTAGCGCAATCTGGTTCTTGTGTTTGGCACACTCAATCGTTAGCGCTTCATTGGCTGCTAGCTGATCGTTACATTGCTTGTGTAACGGTTCCAGCTGTTGTTCTGCCTTAATACGCGCATCAGTGAGTTCAGCTACCTGAGCAGTAAGTTCGTCGCAAAGGTGCTTATGCCTATCACACTTGGCCCGCATCGTTTCCCCGTCGTCGAAGGCATGTTCCACCTGTTGCTGCAACTGTTGTACGACTTGTTTTAGTGTATCGTTCTCAACTGTACATGATTCTAACTGTGCTCTGCAGCGTTTCGTTTCCTCGTCGCACGCTGCGGCTGATTTGTATAGGGTGTCTATTTCGCTAGTTTTCTCCAAGTTTACGCTCTGCAAGCACTCATTCGCTTCCCTCAATGATCTATTTTCGTTTTGCGCTTCTTGCAACCTGTAACTGACGTCCTCCAGCTCAATGCAGCGTTGCAACTTTTCGCTAGTTTCGTTTTGCAGCTCTCTTTGCTTCACGGCGAAATCGCATTGTAGTGCAGTTAGAGAATCGTGATGCTCTTGGCTGCAATGCGCGATACGTGTGCTTTCTTCCTTGGCCATTTGCAGTTCTTTTTGCAAATGATGAATCTGATCGGACAGCGTCGTTGCCATTTCTTTCGCTTCGTGCAGCTGAACGACAATGCCGTTCAGTTCGTTATTTTTATTTGTCATCAGTTCCGCGATGCATTTGTCGATTTGCTCCAGAATAGAGAGGAATTGCAAAAGTTTGTCCGAATCTGAAACGGACTCCGGTACCGGGGAAGACGCCAAACTCCACTTCGCTTGCTGTTGGCTAAGCCATCCTTCGATGATTGTTAGAGTTTTAGCTAGGTTTTCTTCTCGTTCCCGATACGCGGTTTGTGTTTGCTTTAGCTCCTGCAGCTCCACTTCCAGGCTGCGTCGCTGCTTAGCTTCCACCCGTACAGCGGCATTCAGCTCTTCTTTTTCATTCTTCAAACGACCGAGCAGTAGTGTTTGATTATGGAACTCCTCCAGTTTGCTTTGCGTCATTCGCAGTTCATCCTCCAGGTAAGCGGTACGTCGCTCGTGTTCCTGTAGGCGTTGTGCTTCCTTGATTTTTTCCTTAATAATTGCCTTACACTTGTCGATTTTCATTTGTCGGGCAGTGAGTTCCTGGTGCAAGGCATCCATTTCTGCGCGTTTTTCGTTCAGCTCCCGCTCCATTTCTTCCAAGCGCACACGCGCGTTAGCGATGCCAGTTTGTGCAGCCTCGCAATTGTCCTTTTCCACTCGCAATTCTTCGCGAGTCGCATGGAACTCCGATTCCATTTGATACTTCAGCTCAAGCAGCCGGTGCAGTTCGTTGTTTAGATGGTGCAGTTTTTGTGCTAGCTCTTGGTTTTCCTCGCAAACCTCGGCTTTGCCTTCAATGTTCTGTAAATCGAACTCAAGTTTAGCCACCCGCTCCAACAGCGTTCGATTTTCTTCACACAGCCGTTGATTTTCCACCTCCAGATCATTGCATTGAGTGTTTTTCTTCTTGAGGTTAGCGGCAAACTTTTTGAGCTTTTCCAACAGTTCCTCGTTTTTCTGGGTTAGGTTTTCTTTTACCTTTTCCAGTTGTTCAGTTTGAATGGTCTGTTGTTCCACCTCCAGATTAGCAATGCGTGAGCTTAACTTTTCGTTACCAAGCTTAAGACTGGAAATTTGGGCATCTTTGGCATTCAAAGCACTAGCCGTGTCGTTCAATTGGTTCTTACACTCTGCCAATTCATTGCAGCGTTCTTCGATCGTTCGGTAAAGTTCGATAATTTGTGCATTCATGGTATCGATGGTTTCTTGCTTGTGTTGAACACTCTGCCACATTTCCTCGTTGGATGATTTCTGTGTGTTCTCTATGGTCACGATAATCGATTTTAGCTGGTCAATATCTTTCTCTTTCCCTTCGATATCTTGTACGAGCTGCACGTTGGTTCGCTGCAAAGTCGCAACATGCGTTTTCAACTGATGTATCTCGTTTTGCGCTTCCAAGAGGGCCTGCTGTATGTGCAACAATTCAGTTGCCTTTGTATCGACCAATGCATCAATATCTTTCTTGAGCAGCATAATTTCATCATTTTTCGCATTCAACTCTATCTGCAGCAGCTGCGGTTCGTCATCTGGGATTTTCTCTGAAGCGGACTTAAGCTCACGATTAAGTGCAGTAAGATGCTCTTGGAGCTGGATGATTTCCAACTCTTTTTTGTTTAAGCTACTTTTTACCTCCGCTAAGGTTTTTTCGACCATTGTGGAACTACTCCGGTCAGAATCAGCTCCGTCTGCCTTGACACTACCTTGCAAAAGTGCAGCCACTTGCTTGCTCAACGAATTGCGTTCATCTGCCATACGTTCATACTCCTCCAACAGTTGCTTGCTTAGCGTCACCAATTGCTTCGCGCTCACTGAAAGCTTCTTACACGTTTGTAATCGCTTTTGTTTGTCTTTAATTTTCGTGTAGTTTGAGATATCGTTTTCGACCGTAAGTATCGAGTGTTCGTAATCATGCTTGCTGAAAATTTGCGCTTCCAATGGGTCCGCACACTGTGCGGTTCCGGGATCGCTCTCTTTCCCTTCGTTGATTTTTAACCGAAACGTGTTCAGCTCTTGCCGAATGCATTCCTTTTCATCGTTGATCAGCTTCAACTTGTCTTCCAAGTCAGATTTTGCTGATACTAGTTCGACGCTGTAGCTACGCAGTTGCTCATTGGCCTCTTTCAACTTATCGAGCTCGCAGATATACGCTTGATTTTCAATCGACATTGCGTCCAATTTCTCTAGCACTTCCCGTCGTTCATCTGTGAACAACTCGACCTTCTCCATCAGTTCTTTGCTTTCTTCCATCAGTTTGAGCAAATTATCATTCAAGTCTTCTCTCGACTCGTGCACAGTTGCACCGGGCGACGCGTCACTAGTGTTAGAATCGGAGATGCGTTTTTCCGACTTTTCCATTTCCTGCTTTTCGTGTTGCGTCAGATTTTCCAAAACTTCGATCGATTCTGCCGAACTCACTTTTTCGATGCTCAGTTTGTCGATTTTTGCAAGCAGCTGACCGTTTTCGTCCATGTAGCGCTTGATGGTTTTATGAAGTTCCATCTTTTCTGTCTCCCACGCTAGCAAATCCTTCGATAGTTCTGATTTATCAGCCAAACACTTCTCGAGCTGCTCCTCCAGCTCGATCGACAGCATCTGACTGGCGATATGAACTGTTTCGCCTTCTGTTCTCGCTTGCATTTGCTCACGCAGCGACAGTAACTGAGATCGAGTTCGGCTTAGATCGTCGTTCAAATCATTTTTCTGCTCCTCAAGCAATTGCATTGCCGTTACCTGATTTTGACACGTACGTTCGAGTGTTTCAACTCGTTTGCGCAGGTCAGCGGCGGAGCCACTGTTGTCGACACTCACGATGCTTATGCTGCCGACCTGCGCTTCAGCTTCTGCTTCAGCTAGTCGCTCCGTCAACATGTTCACCTCCTCCGTTAGGCTAGCTATCTCGGCATGAACGTTGGATGATTTACGAAACGTATCCACCTGCTTCTGCAGCTGTTTGACCTTTAGTTTACACTTGATCATGTTTTTATTCGACTCGTCCAGTTGTTGCTTCAGTTTGGCTGTTTCTGCTTCAAGCTCCTCATCAGCCGTCTTAGGAAAAAGCGGTTTCGGTCCACTGCTTTTCAATTTTTCTTGCAACACAGATACATTTGCTGCCATAACATTGACTTCGATCGTTTTTTCTTCGAGTGCTTGTCGCAACTGGGAAATCTCTTCGCCCATTCGCTCGTTTTCGGCGCTCTGTGACGAGATCACTTGTTCGAGCGAGGTGATCTGTTGAAGCGCTGTGTGCAGTTCGATTTCGTGTTCCAGCTCAGAAGCGTCTTGCCTTTTTTCAACGCCGCTGGATGGTGTTGCTTCAGGAAGTGATATTATATCATAACGGCAGCCTTCATCTTGTTCGTACAAATTATGCATCGTCGATTCATCTATTTGATTTGTCGCTTCCTCGATGGAAATGTTACACTTTTTTTGTAGTAGCTCTACCTGCAAGTGGAGGGTTTTTGCGGAAAACGTTGAATATTCACACGATCTCTCCTCTCAGTGTCTAATGGTACATACCTGCATCCGATGAACCTCGTCTTTGAGAACCGTTCCATGTTTGCTACTTCCAGTTAAGCGAGACGCCAACTGGGATAGGGCGTTTAATTGTTCTTCTATGATGCCATTTTTTTCAACCACTTTAGCTTGCAAAAGCTCATTCTGATTTTCCAGATAGGCAAGTTTTTCGCAGGCCTCGTTTCGGTCTAGACTAGTATTGAAACTGTTGGTTGTCTCTGACTGGGTGACGGCTGTTTGATGCGTAATGGAAGTGTCTAGGATGCTTCGTTTCAGTGCCTGGTAATCATGCGTTTGCAACGGTTTGTCGATCATTGCAGACAGATGATGTTCTAGATCTAGTGGCTTTTCCTTCGCCTGCTTCAGTGTCGTTTCGAGCTTGTGTTTAATTTCGCTCACCTTCTCCTCAATCTCTCGCTTGCAGCTTTCCCGGGCTGCCATTTTCTGCCTGTTTTGCTCGATTTGCTCGCGAAGCAGTGTACACTTCTCCAATCCGGATGATTCCGAGCGGCCCCGGTGGAGCGACTGTGTACCGCCTCTGCTCTCGGTGGGAGCGTGCACGACAGCGTCAGGTGTTGAGGTTGATGGAGACGGCGAGGCGAGACTGCTGTTGGCACGATTTAGACGGGAGCTGGTGACCTTCGTCTTGAAGTGCGTCAAACGTTGGGCAATGTTTTTCACTTTCTCTTGTGCCGTTGCATGCTTTATGTCATTGACCGCTTCCGTTTGGCGTATGATTTCACGAAGAGCGGATATTTTAGCCTATTCGCGATTAGAAGCACATTTGAGTTCGAGCTATTGGAATTTAAATAAAACCTCGCGGCCTGAAAAACACACACCTGCTGTTCATTGAAGCTCGACTGCAGGTCCAACAACTCGGGATCTCCATCAAAACCTTGCACATTGGTCCCCGACATTGCTTTGGTTGGTGTGCTCTCTCCGCAACGATGATGCTAGATTTATTGGAGGGAAAAGGTATACATTATTCTTTTTGCTCGACGACATAGCATTTGAAGGGATCGCAATCCGCGTAGGCAACGGCTAACGAAAAGGGACTGCCGATAAACTGGGCACAAGGTCATGCGATGCCAACTCAGCAACACAAATTCATGAGGACGCAGTTTACCTTTTCGAAGAATAAGTTAAACCCAAATTTGTACAATTAGACGAAAACGAAAAGATAGCTTCACGAAAACAATATCTTCCCTAGCTTAGCTTAAAGGAACATTTCCGAACCGTAGGGAACACATCATCACTGGGTAAGATTGCACTCTGTGACGCACGTGACAGTTGTTTGACAGCTCGGTTTGCTATAAAAACGTGGACGAATAGATTTCATTCACATTCTCTCTCCTAAAGTAAGTTGCTTGCTAGCAGCAGCGCACCTTGCCTCTATAATGCCTCGTCCACACTATGAGTTTTTTGTACAGGTTTTTTGCTATGCTAGCAGCTTTTGAGCGAAAAAATCCATGAGCCCCAGTGAGTCAATTTTTTTGGATAGCATAAAAAACTTGGCGAAATTTGGATCCAACGTTCACATTGAAAAAATGCGTGAAATATTTCATGAACAGAAGGAGCTCAACAGCAACTCAAAGTAGTTCACGGCACTCTAGCAAAATTTTGATAGTTTCTTGGCCTGCCATGACGTCCGATCTGCTTCCCTTCCCGCCTCCGGTTATTCCTCCGTTTCGGACGATCGGCTTACCTTTTCATTTCCCGTTACTTATCCTTTTCAGACAATCGGGATTCCCGTTGACGTACACGATCGACTTCCCTTCTCGCTTCCCGTTGGATACATGTCAAAACTCGCACCAGCTGAATTTGGCTCAAATTGCTTGAAAACTATCCGAGTTTAACTGAAATGAGCTTAGATTTTGTATGGGAGCGCTCCTTTGTAAAGAGGGGAGGAGTTTCAAACATTCGCCAGAACATTTCCCCATCCTTAAAACACCCGCCTACCGAATTTGGTTGGATTTGCTCGAAAACGTTGGAATGGGACGTTACGTATGAGACGTTACGTATGGGACGTTACGTTACGTTACGTTTGTATGGTAGTCCCCCTCCCCGGAGGTGTGGGAGGGTCAAACTTTCCTATTCACAATCCGGGGTCACAAAACTACGCTGTGCAAAATTTCAAGCGGATTGGTTCAGTAGTTTTGAGAAAAAGCGGTACAGACAGACAAACATACATTTTTAAATATATAGAGTGTTCGCCTGGGAGGCGGAAGTCGAACAGTGAGCTTGCGGCATTGAAGGACCCGATCGCCCGTAGGAATGGGTCATTAGATACGAAGCATGTCCGGCGGAGGGGAATGAGGAACGGGGGTCTGTCACGGAGGCGACGAGATGGGACACAGAGTGGGAGTGCAGAAAGTAGGGAGGTAGCATCCGTGTTATGGAGCAGAAGGTTGGCGATGAAGAGGGATTGGGCAAGCGAGTGGCGGGACACTATTGGAAGTAGCCCCAACATACGACAGCGAATGTCGTATGGGGGCACGGCGGAAACAGAGGCGCCCAGGAGCCTACGAATGGCGAGTCTGGTGAACCGACGTTGCACTTTTTCTAGCACATCCATAGAGGAAGGCGACGAGGGTGACCAGACAACAGAGATGTATTCGAGAACAGGACGGACCCAGCAGCAGAAAAGAGCCCTCAGGCACTACGGATCGCGTATGTCAAGAGACATACAAACAATGAGGCCGAGGGTCTTGTTGGCCTTAACCACAGTGGCCTCGGTCTGTGGCGTAAAAGTTAGTGCGCTGTAGAGGCACACGCCGAGGTCCTTCACCGTGGATGCTCGAGGAAGGGGAGTGTTGAGGAGGGAATAATCCCAGGATAGCGGGGAGCTGAGGCGTGAGAAGGAGATGAAGCAGCACTTATTCGGGGACAAGCGGAGGCCATTGAACGAACATCACGCTGTGAAATCGTCAATAGCTCTTTGGAGGGATCGGGCGTCGTCAGAGTTGGAAACGGGAAGGAAGAACTTGACGTCGTCGGCATACATTAGGTAGCCTTCAGGAGGGAGTACAGCGGAACAGTCGTTCATGAACAGTGAAAAGAGGAGGGTACTCCGGTCGGTAAGGAATGACTGAATTCAGGATATGAGAGGATCACGAAGACGCATCTGCCGTAGCTTAGCAACCAGCAAACTATGCGAGATGCAGTCGAAGGCGGCACTAAAGTCCGTGTAGACCACATCCACCTGTGAGCCAGAGGCAGTGGCAGGGTAGATGAAGGACCAGGAAACGAGAGAGAGAAGGTAGGAGTGAACGACTAGTTCCAGGATTTTAGACGTGGCACAGAGGAGGGAAATACTTCGGTAATTTGAAGCGGTTTGGTGGCATCGCTTCTTGTGGATCGGGACGAGCCACGCAGACATCTGTGCATCTTTGTGCAAGGATCTGTTGGCGAAATTAAACCCTCGAGGCCCACGTGGAGATGAGGACCGGTCCAGAGGCGTGGGTCCACTGGGCGGTTGCCCAATGGACAGCGAAAGTGCGCGCTCGCCGAAGTCGTTAGAATCCGTGAGGATCAGGTCGAGCTGCCGGCCGTACTTGTTTTGGATGCCGGAATTTTTTTGGAGCAAACCGTTGACTGCTAGACCGTCGAGGAATGCGGTTGACGAGGCGCTGGCACCGGATGGAACATATGATGGCCCGGCAGGTGACCATGTGACGAGTGGAAGATTGAAGTCACCGAGCAACAACAAGTTGTCGTTCGGGCCCAAGCGCTCAGCGATTCGGCCGACACACTCAGTGAGCCGCTCAAGATGCGGTCCAGATGAGCTGCGATCGGGTGGGATATACACGGTCCCCGATGAACGAGGACGAGCGCAAGTGTGCTGTACAGACGATGAGAGCCCCACCGCCACGGGAACGAGTGCTGTTACTGGCAGTGCGATCGCATCGGTAGACCGAAAAGGAGTCATCAAACACTGGTAAGGAAGGGATGTCCGCGGTGAGCCATGTCAGAATAATGATGTCGAAGCCACCCGAAGGAACCGCTAAGCGGAAGTTCATTAATTTCGTGCGGATCCTTCTGACGTTATGATCGTAAGCGATCAGAGTACGTGGAGCAGCGACGTTGCCACGAGCTCAGGTTGTGGCGGTATAGGACGTGCAAGTGTAGTGGTGGCGATGGAAGGCGCAGAACACGGTGTCGGTGGAAGCGAAGAAGCGCAGAAAGTGTTTGTTATCGGCGCGGGAACAGACGGGACAATGTGAGTGCTGATAAGGGACGTGCGGTGGTAAGTGTGTCGGCCAAAGGGTTCAGGGAGTGCAGAGCTCCGGACGGATAGTCACTCCCGAGCAGGAGAGGCGGACTGCAGTGCTGGCGGGTGGTGGTGACGTGGTTCCTCTGGGATGTAGCGGTGGCTTTGAAGACCACTGAGCTGCCAGTCGGCTGGTCGGTGAACGATAACCCCATTCGGTGTCTAGCAGTACTGTATGGCGAAGGCAGTTGCTTATGATACTCAGATTGATTTGTGGTCCTGTATGTGAGGAGGAACAATGCGGGAGCCGCTACAACAGCGAATGGCACTAATCCTACGACGAGCTCATTGTCGTGCAGCGTATACGCATTGCGGGGCTCCACTGGGCTGGTCATGTCATGAGTATGGCGGGCGACGAACCACCCCGTCGACCGTCGAGCGAGACGGAGAGGGAATGATGTAGATCCCGTTACAAATTACTTTAGTTTACAGATGATTACACCCAAATGTTCCGGTACATGTCCTGTGGTGGTAGTAAGGTTGGTTTCTTGGCAGTCCCTCTTCCCGTTTTCTGAAGCAAAACAGTTTTTATCGCCCATCGCTTTGCAAGGATTCGAACTTCCTAGAGCTTCCGGAGGCTTAGCTCGAATCTGATTTTGCCAAAAAAAAAACAATTGCGACCAACAATGTCCGTCGAGCTGGGAGGTGGTGCTTAAAGATGCAGCAAAAAATTCTCACGTCCCTCGGCATCGGTCTTCGACTATTATTAGCCTCCAGGAGTACGCATCCATCCACCGCCCTTTTAAAATTAAGTGCGAGCCATGGAAGTGGAAAGAGAAACCGATGGGCTATGACGCAGTTCCGGGGGAATGCGCCCTACTTCCTGGTACAGGTCACAGGCGGTGAAGCCGAAGCACTCGCAGGCAATAGTAGAGTAACCGGAATCCGTAGCAGCCGGAGGACATTTCGGTTGCCTTCGATTCACGCGGACCGACGGACGAGCGGCTCGGAACTTAGCCCCAAAGTGACACCACACCTAGGGACGAAATGGGCGAGTGGGCGCGAAAGGCCCCCAAGCGGCCAGGACATAGCAAGCGAGAGAGAGAGAAAAAGAGAGAGAGAGAGAGCGGTGTCACTTGCCGTTTAATTACAGCGCACTTGCGGTCGGTCCGCGATTGATACGAGG
>NC_071287.1:8310792-8316604 GCF_943735745.2 Anopheles bellator | reverse complement strand
AGAGAGAGAGAGAGAGCAAGAGAAGGAGGGAGGGAGAAGGATGCTGGAAAAAGCTGCGTCCGACCGACCGACACTGTGGCCTGACGCGGGGGCGTTCGGGACTCTGTACGTGACTAAGCCCCGACGCACCCCGCTCAATGGAATGAGTCTGAGTCAACATGTCCTGAGGTGGCACCCGTTTCTTAACGTTCCACAGTGAACCTGGAGGATTCCTCCAGGACGACGCCGCAATCGCCACAGTCCACGGGCAGACCCAAGCAAGAGAGCGGCCCATCCCGGCTCCTTGAAGACGGTCTCCACTCTACGCTGGGGCCCGCTAGACCGGGGCCTTCAACGTATGGGCTGCTCCTAGTAGCGAGAGAGAGCACTCGGCAGCCCATCCTCTGTGCAGCGGACGTTATCCTTGCAGCTGCGCGTTGACTGGTTCGCTCCCTCCGACCCGCTCCGGATGCTGCTGGATGCTTATTACATAAGGCGGCCCAGGCAGGGCGAGAGCGAGATGCTGCTCTCGGGAGCGTCTCGAGTCTCGGCGCACGGGATGAGGGATTTCGGGCGACCCGCGTCGAAGCCCGCCGGGCCGACCAGTTACAAAAGTTCCGTTCGCGCGACCGGTGGTGTTCCACCGTTGGCCGTGCCGTGCCGTGTGCTGCCGAGCATACCAGCCAGGAGTCAGGGGTCAGGAGTCAGGAGTCAGAGAGTTTAAACTGAAGAACTGTAGAACTGTGAGGTGTGTCCGAAGTGTGTGGGATTTCTAGGCCCAGCGCCGCCTGGCACGTCCATCAGCCGAGCTCTGTGGATCCGAGCCAATCCATCTGGCCAACGCCAACCCTAACCCCAGCTATCAACCTACGGCTGGTGACGCAGCAGTACTGCTGCTGCTACTAGGAAACCCGGGACCTACTGTGAGGTTGTGACGCGACGCGACGCGATGACGATGATGCTGTGCCCGTGCAAATAAAGGGCGTGCAACTTTTCGTCGCCCATCCACCCCCGGCTCTGTGTGTGTGTGTGTGTGTGGGACCTCACACGCACACCTACGCAACGGTGCTCAAGATTAACAAGGACACCAGCCAGCAGCAAGCAACCCCAAACGCCCCCAAAGTGCGAAGTGCGAGGAGCCGTTTCCTTTTTTTTATCCGCTAACGGGGTGACCACAGGGAGTGTAACTGAGAGCTGTGTGTGTGTGTGTGTGTGTGCGCACGCGCGTGTCTGTGTGTGTGTGCGAAAGTTGCAATCCACCAGTCCGCCCCACCAGCGGGCTCATATGTTCATAAATCCTGTGGACCTGGAACTCTCGACTGGAGCGGACATCTCAACTGAGAGACACGGGGCTGCACGGGAGCATGCGTATGTGCGCACATCGACGGGTACATGAGGAGCACTCTCGGACCCGTCTCTCGCGAGGTGCGAGCTATTTCTAGAGGTCCGACTTTCGCTTACAGATGATTCCGCCACGACGGCGAACTGAACTGACCCACGCCGCCCGCAGCAGACGAAGCATCAGCGCCAGCAGCGTTACCATGGGCAAAGGATATAAGAGAAGATGCCAGGCTGGCGAGGCGTACTGAGCGCTGCGCTAGCGAGGGAATACCCGGTGTAGACCACTGTGCCGGGGTGAAAGTGCCGCAGTGTGTGAAGCAAACTGAGGGCTAGCAGACTCTAGTGTACTATACGTGTTGGAGGCCGTACTTACGTCAGGACGTACTAAGGGGGACGCAGATTCCTCCCGCGGGGCGCGAGTACGAGTGTGAGTCGGTTGGTTCCTGTCGGCCGATATGGCGTCACGAGGGCCACGTACCAAGCGTACCATGCTGCTACCAGCAGCTGCCAGCAGCAGCCGCCGCCACCGCGCTAGTGTACAGCTTAGCAGTTAGAAAGGACGAACGCTCGAACGACCCACAACACTCCGGACCCACAAGGCCCGGACTTGTATACCGGATAAACCCCTTCAGCAGCAGCAGCCGGAGCCGGAGCCAAGTCGGTGCCGAGACGTTACCCTTCCAGTTCCGAGATTCCCACATGCCGAGTGAGCCAAGTGAACGGCGCCACCACCGTCGTCGTCGTCCTGGAACGAGCGGTGGATGGTTCGCCGCCCCGCCCCAACGCGGGATGGGGCTGGTGGGGCTGCTCGTACCACTCGCCACGGCATACCTCCTTCTTGCGGACCTCGGTACGTATGTGGGTGGGGCCTACTGAACGTCTATCGATAGTTCCTGAGTGAAGTCTGACTGACGAGAAAGGAAGAAGGGGGTTCGAAAGGGGTTCCCACCCGCGCTCCCAAGGACTCCCAGGGAGAATCTCCGCAAACGAGTGCCCCGGATCGAGCTGCCCGTCTGTTGCGTTCTGTAACGCTGCGTTTTTACCGGTCGAACCCAGCCCAGCCCAGCAAAAAAATGCACCTCATTCATTTCATTTCGCAACCATCGCGCTGCGATTGTTGCGAGGGTGTTGTACCTCTACACGCGCGCGCGAGAGAGAGAGAGAGAGAGGTGAAGGTGGTCGGCCTGTTTTTGCGGCGGCTCGCCACCTTTCTCCCCCTCTACACAGTTCGGAATTAAGACCGCACCGTGACCGCAAGGTGAACACGCAATTGACGACTTTCTTTATCTCTCTTTGGCTCTCTCTCCCTCTCTCTCTCTCTGGCGCTTGCGCGCGCCGTGTGGTTCTCTCCCGCTCTTCCGCTCGGTTTTTTGGGGCTGTCGTCGGATGCTGGTCTGGTGGCGGCGGCGGCGGCCCCGAGGCGCAGGCGCACCGAAACTGTTCCATTCATCAAACTCTGGGCAAGGTGGCAAGGCTCTGTCCTTGAGCGAACCGAACGAATGGGCTGCCCACGCCCCCCCCCCCCCCCCCCCTCCCCGCCCCCCCATGGAACGAATCTGTTCAGTCCAGTTGATCCAAATGCCCTTTGCCCTAACACACCGACTTCAATCCTCTCCCTTTGCAGCGCTGTGCGAGGAGTACACGACGGAGAACCCGTCCGTCGAGGGCGTGGACACGGTCGCCAAGTACGGCGACCGGGAGCAGCAGCACGGTGGCGGCGGCGGTCCGAACAATCTCGGCGCGGCGTGGCAGATCTTTGGGTCGAACGCGATGCGCCAGTCGGAGGGCCGGCTGGTGAAGGCGAAGACGCGCAAGGTGAAGGCGCACCAGAAGGACAGCCGGCCGCAGTTGCCGTCCGGCAAGATCATGATGGCGCCGCCCCGGCCCCGCCGCCCGTTCCACCAGAACGCGTCGGTCGCGATCGACCGGAGCGCGGGCCTCGCGCACCACCCGATCGGGGCGTCGGGCGGGGCGCTCGGGGCGGGCGGCGCCGGGGGCGGGGTGTACGGGTCGCTGTCCCACTACGACACCCTGTACGGTATCCGGGGGGTCGAGCGGCGCGACAACGATGGGCTGCGGCCGTTCGATGGCCGCTTCGGACCGGCCGGCGGCCATATTGGCGGCTACCATCGGCACCCGGACGACGATATCTTCCGCTCGGACGACGAACTACTACTAGAGTCCCCCGGGGGCGGTGGCGGGGGAGGTTTCGGAGGCTCCGGGAAACCGGCGGACGGGGGGCCCGGGGGACCTCTGGAGCACTGCGACATCCGGTGTGAGCCGCGCGAGTTCCGGTGCGACAAGAGCTGCGCCTGCATCCACGTGGACCTGCACTGCGACGGGCAGGCGGACTGCGTGCTGGCGGAGGACGAGCAGAACTGCGAGGCCGTCCACCAGCTGCTGGCGCAGCAGATCAAGGACAACTGCGAGACGAGCGGCACGCACGTGATCTGCGCCACCACGCACACCTGCATCTCGCGCGAGTGGCTCTGCGACGGGGACGACGACTGTGGCGACTTCACCGACGAGACCCACTGCGGCACCCGGCTCGACTGTACCGAGGGCAAGTTCGAGTGCCAGAACGGGATGTGCATCCCGCCCGACTGGGTCTGCGACGGGGACAACGACTGCAACGATCTGTCGGACGAGCGGAACTGCACCAAGCAGTAAGTACTAGTCTTAGCTCCAGGCTCCCTTTGAAACCGCTCTGCCTCTGGCTGCTGCTCCAGCATAATAGTGCTGCTGCTGATCCACTATAGTCCATAAGTGGTGGATCCCGCTAGAGGATGTACACGGTCGCCAAGTAGGCCGCCCTCAGTTATTGACTCAGGACTATTTGACTTTATTTTGAAGGCGTTCCAGTTTTTCGCTTCAGGGATTTTTTTTTTCTTTTGTATTATAGAGGTGTTTAGTTCGCTTCAGGGATGGAATTCTTAAATGGGAGTCTCATGTCGAAGGATCAGCTACATTGATGTCCAGGGAAGCTATACTGTAACACATCGTTCGAAAAGTCCCGGGACTAACTATAAAACATTCTTTATTATTCATCAAGATAATCTTCTTCAAGTGTAATACAATCATTCCAACGCTTCTCTAACTTTTCAATGCCATGCTAGTAGAAAGATTTGTTTTTTGACTCAAAATGAGGCTCAGTAGCAGCGATCACTTCCTCGATCGAGTCAAATCTGTTTTTCCCGTAGCATCTTTTTGAGATCTGTGAAGAGTCAGTAGTCGCTGGGGGCAAGATCCGGCGAGTACGGAGGATGAGTTGGAAGCCTAATTCGTTGATCGTTTTGATTTGTGATCGTTTGTTCCATTGTGAGCAAACCTTTTTGATAGCCAATTTTTGTGCAAAATAGTAAATGCACTTCCAGTTGATATGTTCAACATCTTAGCTATCTCACGCACTTTCATTTTGCGGTCACCGATCACGATTTTCAATACTTTCTTGGTGTTTTCCGGAGTTACTGCCTCATTTGGCCGACCCCCGAACGTTCCGCATCAATTGCATCAGCACGACCTTTTTTCAAGTCTGCATTCCACCCGACAAATGGTTGCTTTCGACGGAGTAGAGTCCGGATAACATTTTTCAAGCCACTGCTGAGCTTGAGCAGTGCTTTTTCCCTTTAGAAAACAATGTTTTTTTTCAACACACGAAACTCATTTTGGTCTATTTTTTTCACGATTGCAAAAGTAGCGTCACTTTAACCACTATAGCTTTTTTGGTTATGTTTCGAATTGCGTCAAATTTTGACAATCCTCATCTGAAGGTTGGTACTTCTGAACCTTGGTATATAAATGGCATTATTAGCGCCACATCTATGTTAGTTCCGGGACTTTTTGAACGATGTGTTACAACAAAGTGAATTCCACACCATCAAAATGCATTTTTCTTATTGAACATCCTAGTTGTATGTTGTAGTAAAGTTCTACAAAGCTTCAGCTACTCAGTCAGTATTCGTTACCCCACGTGCGCAGGTGTACGCGGGACGAGTTCCGGTGCAAGGACGGGTCGTGTATTTCGGCGTCGTTCCAGTGTGACGGCGAGATGGACTGCATCGACGAGTCGGACGAGGCGGACTGTGACCGGCCGATGCAGAACTGCCCCGAGGGCGAGTACAAGTGCAAGGGGGCACTCGGCGGCATGGGCGGGCCGGGGGGCCGCTGCGTGCTGATGCGGTTCCGGTGCGACGGCGACAACGACTGCGGTGACTGGAGCGACGAGGAGAACTGCCCCAAGAAGCAGGTCGACTGCATGATCAACGAGTTCAAGTGCGACGACGGTGACTGCATACCGCTCCAGTGGCGCTGCGACGACAAGCAGGACTGCAATAACGGCGAGGACGAGAAGAACTGCCCGGTGGACCGCGGTACGGCTGGGCGCGCCTGCTCGCCGGACGAGTACACCTGCAAGGACGGCCGATGCATTCTGGTAAGATCTCTCTCTCTCTCTCTCTCGCTCTCTCTGCTTTGGATCTCTGCTTCTACTTCT
>NC_071287.1:8281110-8310692 GCF_943735745.2 Anopheles bellator | reverse complement strand
GATTCTAAGTGGACTGAAGATCTGGACTCCCACGTCTCCCCACGGCTGGGTTGATCCAGACCCAGATTCGGGCATTCGGAGTACGGAACGGCGTGGTTCGGTAGTTCGCGCGAGTCCAGCTAATGTTCTACTCCCTTCGTTGCTCCCAGGGTGTGCATCAACCAGAAGCACGTTTGCGACGGGTACGGGGATTGCGCGAACGGCGAGGACGAGCAGCGGTGCCCGATAGCGCACCCGTGCGGGGCCCACGCCCGCTGCGAGCAGCTGTGCGTGACGGCGTACAGCGGGCGGGAGGAGTGCCTGTGCCGGGCGGGCTACCTGCTCCACGGGAACGGCTACAACTGCACCGACATCGACGAGTGTGCGATCGTGGCGAGCCCGGTCTGCTCGCAGCAGTGCACGAACGTGGCCGGCAGCTTCCGGTGCTCGTGCCAGCCCGGCTACGTGCTGCGGCCGGACCAGCGGACGTGCAAGGCGATCGGGGGCTCGGTGAAGCTGCTGATGGCGAACCGGGCCGACATCCGGCAGGTGTCGCTGAGCGGCGGCAGCAACCAGTACACCTCGATCGCCAAGGGGCTGCCGAACGCGATCGCCCTCGACTACCACTACCGGCGGGACCTGCTGTTCTGGACGGACGTGTCGATCGACGTGATCAAGCGCTCGCACCTGAACGGCAGCGGCGTCCGTGACGTCATCAAGTGGGGCCTCGAATCGCCCGGCGGCCTCGCCGTCGACTGGGTGCACGATCTGCTGTTCTGGACCGACTCGGGTACGCGCCGCGTCGAGGTGGCGACGCTCGACGGGCAGATGCGGGCCGTGATCGCGGCGAACGAGCTGGACAAGCCGCGGGCCATCGCGGTACACCCGGGCCGGGCGGCCGTGTTCTGGACCGACTGGGGCACTAGCCCGCGCATCGAGAAGGCGTACATGGACGGGTCCGAGCGGCAGACGCTCATCGCGGAGGCCATCTTCTGGCCGAACGGGCTCGCGATCGACTACACCAGCGACCGGATCTACTGGGCGGACGCGAAGCACGTCATCGAGAGCGCCAACTTTGACGGGAAGGCGCGCCGCAAGATCCTCAGCAACAACCTGCCGCACCCGTTCGCGCTCGCCCTGTTCGAGGACTCGATGTACTGGACCGACTGGCACACGAAGACGATCTCGAGCGCGAGCAAGGTGAACGGGCGCGGCTTCCGCGTCGTCCACGAAGGTCTCCACTTCCCGATGGGCATCCAGAGCTACCATCCGTCCCGTCAGCCCGACTACCCCAACCGCTGCCCGGTGGACCCGGCCGGCGGCGGCGGCGGTCGGCGCGGAGGCTGCTCGCACCTGTGTCTGCCGACGCGGGCCCATCGCCGGTGCGCCTGTCCGATTGGGCTGACGCTGCGCTCGGACCAGCGCACCTGCTCGACCGTGCCAGACAAGCTACTGCTGATCGTGCGCAAGAAGGATGTGCGGGTGCGCCAGCTGGACGCAGCGAACCCGGTCGACATGGTGTTGCCGCTCGATGGCATCAAGTCGACGGTCGCGGTCGACTGGTGCGCCCGGACCAACGCCATCTACTGGACGGACGTGGGCAAGAGCCTGATCAGCCGGGCGTTCATCAATGGCAGCGGCCAGGAACCGATCGTCCGCTCGAACCTCATCTCGCCCGCCGGTCTCGCGCTCGACTGGATCACGCAGAAGATCTACTGGACCGACCCGGGCACGAACCGGATCGAGGCGGCCACCACCGACGGCCGCCAGAGGGCGCTGCTGGTGTGGGAGCGGCTGGACAAGCCGCGCGACATCGTCGTCCAGCCGGCCGAGGGCTACATGTTCTGGTCCGACTGGGGCTCCAACCCGCTGATCGAGCGGGCCGCCATGGACGGGGGGGCGCGCTTCACGCTCGTCTCCGAGAACCTGCAGTGGCCGAACGGGCTCGCGCTGGACGTGGACAAGCAGCGGCTGTACTTCCTCGACGGGGGCACCAAGTCGCTCGAGTACGTCAATTACGACGGCACCGGCCGCAACCGGCTGATCCAGGAGGGCCTGCGCCACCCGTTCGGGCTGGACGTGTACGAGCGGCGCGTCTACTGGACCGACTGGGACACGCACAGCATCCAGGTGGCCAACATGTACACCGGCGCCGACCGGCACACGATCCTCGCCAACAACAGCGACCTGATGGACATCCGGGTGTTCCACCGGAATCGGCGCGAGTCGCGCAACCCGTGCGCCCACAAGAACGGGGGCTGCTCGTACCTGTGTCTGCTGAAACCGACCAGCTACAGCTGCGCCTGCCCCATCGGCATTCAGCTCCAGGTACCTCGTAGATCCCGTTCTTCTAGTTCGTTTTGAACTTCGCTTTCTCTCTCTTGCTAGGATAATGGCAAAACGTGCAAGAGTGGACCGGCGAACTATCTGATCTTCGCGCACCGCACCGAGATCCGGCAGGTGTCGCTGGACAGTGACTACCAGATCGACGTGGTGCTGCCGCTGCCGCCGATCTCGAACGCCGTCACGCTCGACGTGGACCGGGCGACCGGTGAGGTCTACTGGGCCGACACGATCGAGGACGTGATCATGCGCTCCACGCCCGACGGCATGCGCATCAAGCAGATCTATAGCGAGAGCATGACCAGCGTCGATGGGCTCGTGCTGGACTCGATCGGCCGCAAGGTAGGTCTTGACGGGCGATTACGCGATTCGCGGCTAGTTCCCCCCAACAGTCTCCATGTGGTCCAGGTCTAGACATTCTTTGGTCTGGTCTGGACTTCACGCTGGAGCGAGACGCCTGGCGTGGAGAACTCACGGACCTAGACCTAGACAGTAAGGGTGACGTACTGAGGGCCCGAAGTCGTCCCGAGCTACTTCTGGTAATCCAGTCTATCTCGGATCCAGTCTAAACTATAGACCGTTTCATTATGTCTAAGCACGATTTTGAATGAACGCCAAAAACTCAAATTTGAAGTAAACTCAACGTTTTTCAGTTTTTTACTCTCTGTTATCTTTCTTTATCTTTATCTTGTATACTTGTAAAGAAATTATCGGTTGTTACAGTTCTTCCTTTCATGGTATACGGCTCAAGAAGTTTCATTACCACCAATTCGCGTTAGGGGCGTTGAGGCATTTCGAGCCTCTTCTTTTCATAAATATGGAAAACCATACCAAATCACGGTAATATAAGCTCCCGGTTTGAAGCAGTTTTGACTATTTTCAACATTTTTTTGTCAAACTGTTCAAACTAAAGCGAATTCGTCTGTTTGCAAATGTTGACTCCTCTGATTTTTATTGTCGAAGGGAATGTACTGTAGGATCTCGGTAAAATCACGTCGACTCACAGTGCTGGAAAAAAGGATGGTGCCCATTTTTTGCTCCACAAATATTGAAGTCTCCAAGTATTTCCTTCGTATGCTCCACGTGCGTACAATATTGCAAGAAATGCCTTCAATGTTGCTTGCGAAATTGTCCAATTTTACCTCAAAACTTTAGAGGCTTCTAACCTATTGACGATCATGGGTACATCAATTGGGATGTCGGCGCGAGGAGAAGGGATAGGGGTGCGGTAAACAATTTTGTTGTTGCACACACCAACGGGCTGGAGTGCCCAAGCTACGATTCAGAGATCAATAGATCACACTCTGAACAAAATTTGCCGTTTTGGCCAAAATTTCTTCATGGAAACAAGGACCAGGCATTTCGACTGGTATGGTATAAATCTCAAAAAAAAAACTACTAAAACACTACTTTACTAACGTATATAAAAAAATATTTATTTATAAAATGTATTCTTTACTTAGAGCTATTAAAAGTCATGACATCATTTCGGGGGAAAAAAATTATATGTACTGGAAATTTGCATTTCAAACTGCCCGACCAGTCAAAATGACTGGTGTGGTATATCTAGTGTTAAACAGTACGTGTTTACAAAATTACATTCCCGTTAACCGTATGCCAATGATCGAACTTTTGAACGAACATTACGCATTAGCTTTTTTACAAATCGTTTTCTGATCATTTTGGGCACTTTCTTCCAATCTTTGGCGAATATTTCAATGGGGTTTGGTTGGCTTTACATGTTTTCTCAAGTATGCCTTGGCAAGTTTCGCCCAAAAAGTTTCGATCGGTCTTGCCTGTGGACAATTCGACGGATTCATCTCCTTCGGAACGAACTGGACCCCGTTGGATTGGAACCAGGCTACCGTATTCTTGGAGGTAATGCATGGATGCCAAATCCTGCCGAAACAGTATCGGGCCTTTATGTTTTCGGATCATAGACAGTAGGTGTCGATTCAGACATTCGCGGATGTAAATATCGGATTTCATCATCTCCGTTGTTACGAACGGTTCGGAATGCATGTCACACTCGCAAATGGCTTGCAAAACCATTGCCTTTCTTCCGTTTTTTTTCAGTAAAAAGCGGATGTATCTGCATCGTCAGCGTTCTGGCGATCCAGAACAGTGTAATACTGAAGACCCGGAAGAGTTTTGTAGTCAAATTTGCAATCCATCGTTTCAGTTTCATCGTCCACGATGACGCAAACTCGTTTGTAACGGATGGCGCTTCTTTTGCACTCCGTTTCGGTTTTAAAGGCTTCTTTTATGTTTTCAGACCTAATTTTATTTTGGAACTATGGACTCACAGTTGATCCCATATTTTTAGTCACACCTCGGACGGAGCCACTTTTTTTTTGCTGGCGTAAACACACATGACTTTTTGGTCCAAAATGGTATCCACCTTACTCGCTTCCCACCCAGATTTAATTTTATCCTGAAAGCTGCTTTTTTCTGCGAATTTCCCTATTGGGTTTCGAACCGCTCCAATGCTCATTTTTCCCTGTTTTGTCAACTGACTCAGTGAAATGTTGGAAAAATGCTGGAAATCTGTGGCTATGATACACCATTTTTTAAGTTAAAGTGTATACTAAACGAAGCTGTCGAAATTGACCCATTAAACGGCACTTTTGAGAAGGTAGTGATCTGTCAAAATTTATTTTATTTTCTTTATTTATTTATTTAGAGAAAAACAGTCAACGGGCAACTTAGCCTAATTGACAAAAATAATTTAACCTAGAACTTAGACTAAAACTAAACAAGCAGACGATCGAAACGCAAAACGAAACAGGTAACCGATATAAAAGGAAGACACAGGCGACAGTAACGAGGACGAAACATTTACCATGAAGACATGAAAGCAAAAACATCACGACACCGATCAAAGGACATATTAAAGTCAAGTAACGACGAGAAGTTATTATACGTGCGACATAGAGAAAGCAATGGGTCATTATGCCCGGCGAGGGATGACCGCGCATCGATTCTAAGTTCAAGGTTTGGGTCGACGTCTCAAACAACGGGCTGGAGCAGAAAAATGTAGACGAGACAGGAGTGTTGGCGAGTCAATACGTGAGGTCAAAATCTTTAACGCGAAGCACAGCCTGAGCTGACCGTCTACGGTGCTCGAGTGAACGTAGCCCAAGAAGAAGGCAGCGCGTTTTATATGGTGGAAGTTGATCCGCAGCATACCAACCAAGTCTACGGACAGCGATCCTTGTAAACTTGCGCTGTATGGCCTCGATACGATCAACCCAGCACTGATAGTGCGGATGCCAAACAACACAAGCATACTCAAGGATCGGTCGAACGAGAGCACAATACAAAGCTTTAAGACACATGACGTCACGAAACTCAGAAGACATACGAATTACAAAACCTAGCATTCTATACGCACGCTTGATTATGTCCTCGAAGTGCAAGTTAAGCTTAAGCGTAGCGTCCAGAGTGTTACACCCAAGTCATGGATACAAGGATACACCCAAGACGAAGAAAGAACAGGTGTCTTTTTCTTAGAGAAAGTTAGGACATTGGACACTTATCTACATTCAGAGACATGTTGTTACAATCACACCAATGAACGAAGCATTCGAGTAAGTGATTGCAAATAAACACAATCAGACGGGTTACAGACAGGTAAGAACAATTTCAAATCATCAGTTAGGTCGTTGATGAACAGCACAAACAAAAGCGGACCCAAATTGCTTCCTTGGGGAACGCCTGAAACATAAACGGTAAAGACAGAGGACAAGGTCTGATCAACCCTACACGATTAGACAGATAAGCCACAATCCAACTCACAAGCAACGGACAGACACCCAATTTGGCCAGCTTGACGGACAATAACAGATGAGACAGACTCTGTCAAATGCAGCCTTGAAGTCAGTATAGATTGTAGCAACCTGCAGACCTTTGGTCAAAATCGTGCTTAGACATAAGGGAACGGTGCCTATAGGTGCCTTCTCTTTGGCTGGTCTACGTCTGCCATACGTCATCATGTCCGCAACTCTAGACCGGGGCCTGCCGCCAGAATAACTGAACGCTCCCATTCTGCTCCCTTTCTGCTCCCATTCTGCTCTCCTGGACAGCTGTACTGGACCGATGCGGGCCGGAAGGTGCTGGAGGTGAGCGACCTGGACGGGGATGGGTCGCGGTCTGCGCTGGTGTGGCGGGACCTGGAGCAACCGCGCGGAATCGCGCTCGACTACGACTCGGGGCTGCTGTTTTGGTCGGACTGGGGCGCCGACCCGCGCATCGAGCGGGCCGACATGGACGGGGAGAACCGGCGGCCGCTCATCACCGAGGGGCTCGGCTGGCCGAACGGGCTGGCGGTGGACCGGGCCGAGCGGCGCATCTACTGGGCGGACGCGCAGATGAAGACGATCGAGTCGGCCGGGCTCGGCGGGACGCAGCGCACGCGGCTGGTGGAGAACCTGCCGCACCCGTACGCGCTCGCCGTCACCGCGCGGGCCATCTACTGGACCGACTGGATCACGAAGGCGCTCCACACGGTCCCGAAGCAGCCCCAGGGAAATGGCGCCTCCGCCTCCGCAGTGCACATCCGCAACGTGACGCACGGGCTCGAGGGCCTGATGGACGTGAAGGTGGTGCAGGAGGACGACGGCTACCAGCTGGAGAACGTGTGCGGGAAGGCGAACGGGGGCTGCTCGCACCTGTGCCTGCGCAACCCGACCGGCTACAGCTGCAAGTGCCCGACCGGGCTGACGATGCGCGAGGGCAGCACCAGCGACTGCAAGACCCTGCCGGACGTAAGTATTCCGTCACGAGGGTAGTAGTTGAAGAGGAGGAGGAGGAGTAGCTGACCACGGTTCTGGGCGTTCCAGGAGTTTCTGCTGATTGCGCTACGGTCGGGCATCGGGCGCATCTCGCTCGACACGCCGGACCTGTTCGACGTGGTCCTGCCGATCGAGGGCGTGCACGGGGCGGTCGTGCTCGACTACCACTACGACACGCTGCAGGTGTACTACGCGGACGTGAACGTGGACGCGATCCGGCGCGTCAGCCTGCAGAACGTCTCGGACACGCAGGTGGTGGTGGCGCGCGGCCTCAACACGCCGAACGGGCTGGCGGTCGACTGGCTGGCGGACAACCTGTACTGGACGGACACGGCGCTCAAGCGGATCGAGGTGGCCCGGCTGGACGGCTCGTGTCGGAAGGCGATCCTCAGCGACCGGCTGGACGACCCGCGCTCGCTCATCCTCTACCCGAAGCGGGGCTTCCTGTTCTGGGCCGACTGGGGCGCCACGCCCAAGATCGAGCGCGCCTACATGGACGGGAGCGGGCGGCGCAGCGTGGTCGACTTCGAGCTCGGCTTCCCGACCGGGCTCGCCATCGACTTCGACGCCAAGCGCCTGTACTGGGCCGACGCGCTCCAGGACCGGATCGAGCGCTGCGACTTCGACGGCCGGCGCCGGGCGCCGGTGGTGGCGCACGCGACGCACCCGTTCGGCTTCACGCTGACCGCGACGCACCTGTACTGGACCGACTGGTACAACAAGTCGGTGCTGCGCGCGCCCAAGGACAGCGCGGCCAGCGTGGAGGTGGCGCGCTTCAACCTGCGCGGCGCGCTCGAGGTCCGCTCGGTGTCCGGCGCCCGCCAGCCGCACGACTGGAACCCGTGCCGGCGTGACAACGGCGGCTGCAGCCACCTCTGTCTGTACGCCGAGACGCGCTACGTGTGCGGCTGCCCGGACGCGCCGGACCCGGCCGGCCGGCCCTGCCACCTCGAGCCGACGTTCGTCGTGCCGATCCGGCCGAACGACGAGCTGCTGCTGGCGCACCAGGACCACAACCGGCCGATCAAGTCGAACGGCTCGACCGTGCTCAGCACCAGCAAGATGCACGCCCAGCTCGTCATCATCGCGACCGCCATCCTGGCCGGGCTGCTCATCATCGTCATCATCACGATCCTAGGTAAGCGCGTCTCGACATCCTCAGATCTGATCTGACACTGACCTCCGACCTCCGATATCCTCCTCCTGACCCGTACCCGTACCCGTTCCAGTGTTGATCGTCAATTCGAAGCGCAAGCAGACGAAGAAGAGCGCACGGACCGCGAACGATGTGCTCACGTTCACCAACCCCAACTACAACGGCATCGACGGCCTGTACCAGGTGGGCGATACCGCGTCCAGCGCCGCCGCCTCCCAGCGCAACACCATCTGGAAGCGGCTCAAGTACGACCGGGCGCAGGTGAGAAACCACCACGTGTAAGGACAGGGGCGCCGGGCAGGGTTTGGGCCAGGCTTTAGGCTTCCCCACTCTTGTTTGGGGTCTGTGTCCAAACTCCTAACCCGGTGGGCCACAGTATGAGAAAGTTGGAAAAAATGTATGTGGCAGGCCAAGAAACTATTAATCTTTTGCTAGAGTTCCGTGAGTTACTTTGAGTTGCTTTTGAGCGCCTTTTGTTTACCGGTTATTTTCTCGTTTCGGGGGTATTTTTTTCAATTTGACAGTTTATGGCAAATTTCGGCATGTTTTTTTATGCCTTCCAAAAATATGGCTAGTTTTTCGACAGCGGATCAAATTTTGACATAAATGGCCATAGAAGGAGAAGGAAAGGAAACCGAAAAATTAAAGCATAAACAAACGAACTGTCACTTCACTCACTGGCGCTCACGGGAATTTTTCGCGCAAAAGCTTCTAGTGTGAACGCTAGCATATCAAAAAACCTGTAGAGAGAAAACTCATACTGTGGTCGAGGCGTAAGGTGGTAGGTTGCCCCTTATAAGATATAGAGCCGCACAAGTTGGACCTGGCGACACTAGGACTAGGTGGACTTGGTCTTGGGCCTTTTCTTTTTTGGTGGAAGCATCAGATCATTGTGTTACGCCCGGTCTACACGCTACGATAGCGATGCGATATCTGCGTAAGTGACGTCTCCGGAGACGTCATTAATGTCACTGACGCAGATCTACAAATCCTGAACAAACGAGCATCAATTTGTGAACAAATTGCAAACAAGTGTCAGTTTGTCGGTTGGACATGTTGATGTTTTGTTTTGGCCTCTTAATTATATTTTGGACGCTTCGTCAACGTTCGGGAAAGTGTTTTTAATTGAATTTATAAAAATTTACGAAAGTCTGCCATGTCTTTGGCAACTAAAAAATAAAAAATATAGTGATCGCAATAAAAAGACGGAGGCATACGATGCCATTTAAAAGCCATTTCCTCGACACTGTAACCTCTTCGCACGTTCTTTTCTCGCTTTTTAATCGAAAAGGACAACATGTCCAACCGACAAACTGACACTTGTTTGCAATTTGTTCACAAATTGATGCTCGTTTGTTCAGGATTTGTAGATCTGCGTCAGTGACATTAAGGACGTCTCCGGAGACGTCACTTACACCGATTATCGCATCGTTATCGTAGCGTGTAGACCGGGCTTTAGACCTCTGTGGGGGTACTTTCTGGCAGTGGTTCTGAGGTCCGTTCGTACCATTCCTTCCAACACAGGAGCGAGTGTACGAGGAGAAGTACCTGGGCATGCAGCACGGTACCGGAGGAGGAGGCGGCAGCTTTTTGGCGACTGGCGGCACGGCGCCCTCCACCACCGTGATGACACCCGGCTCGGCGGTCCTTCCCGTCTAGGCACCGGCACCGAGCAACTACTACTGGCAGCTATTCCGATGACGTCATGGCGTTACTCACTATCTACAAGAGAACCAGCAGAGAAGAAGAAGCACGACGACGACGACGGCGGCGGTAACGGCGGAGGATACTTGACGAGGGTGCTCTACATTGTTCTGTTTTGTTGTTGTTGTTTCTACCATCATGACGTCGCCCCCCACCAGCACAGCCATCACTACGCCGCACGGCTGAGGTGATGGCGAGCAAGGCGGGCAGACAGCAGACAGAGGAAGCGAGATACTAGCGTGTAGGCCGTATGACGGCGATCCCGGTCGTCCCAGGAAGCAGAGCTATATAGAGGGCGGCCGCGTTGCACACCTCACCACACCTCACCAGGTCACCACACCATAGCTTAGTAGTGCGCAATGTGCGCGAGGTGGGTGCGCGTGGGGTTCCGTGTATGTGGGTCGGTTCTGGAAAGAAAGGACTGGTGTGTGAGAGGTCCTGGTGAGACGCATCAAGAGAGCCTCCCTTCCACTAACTTTAACCCCGACTAAATAGAAACCAAAAAAGAGAAAACGAAAAAAAAAAAAAAAGAAACCTGGAGGCTGTGCTGGGGGCACCTAGAGGTGCCTCCGATGTGAGAGCGAGCGTCGTGGGGTCCTGAGAGAGACGGGGTGGGGGGCTCGTGTGTTAAAGTACGTGTGACTATGTGGCCGGGCGGGGAGGGTGCTATGAACTAGAGTTTTAATGGAGAAGCGCGTACGGTTGTTATCGTTTTTACGTCCCTCCTTCTCCGCCACCTCCTCCTCTGTGTTGTGGGAACTTCAGAAGATAGAATCGAACCGCCCCGCACTTCCCCCAGAACGAGAGACCCTGGTGAACCCAGAATTGCGGCGAGTCCTCTCGGCGTCTTCCATAGAAAGGTTGGGTGAGGTGTTGATGGGTGAGCAAAAGGGGTTGAGCGTAGGGGCCGGGAGGGGGGTGGGGAAATAGAATTGGGGAGGACGAAGCAGTTGGGACTGTTGGGGACTTGGGCTCAGAGGTTGTGTGCTAACTAGCTATATGAAGGTGAACCATACCAGAGTCGCCGATCGACGGACCAGAGTTTTCAACGCCCATGGAACAATCATGCAAGGGTACGGCTCTACGTTGTCGATTTACTGGACCACCACGACCATTGCGGACTCGGAAGTTGATGTCTCCATCCATTTGGTCCGGGAGATCCGGGCTTGTGTAGCTCCAGATCTTACCGGTGAGAAACCTCCGCCAACTCAGACATGGGATCATTGAAGTTTTAGGCGTGAGTGACTTATTGGGAGTCCTGCGTTTGACTTTGTAAAATGCAATCCATCAAACCGGTGTCCTGCTCCACAGTCGAGGCCCCTATAGAGCTTCTCAGAAGTGAAAATCGCCCAAAAGGCAGCTACAGCTACAGACCTTGGGCCGCCCGTGGCAACGCCACCGCTCGTCTCACGGTCGGTCTTCCGTCGGCTCAGGAGGGCGTACCGGTAATGGCGGCCGGTGTCTGCGGTGCCACGGGGCAGCGCGACGTGCAAAGGACCCCCCCAACAACGGTGGGTGACCGCCAGCAGCAGGTGATACGTTTGGCGAACCTCGACCTCGTAGATTATTGTTTTTACTTTTTATTACACACTAAGTTTGACACTATTTACGATACAAAGTGTATCCAAATATACAATGTACACTAAGCTCAAAGGAACCTAAGTTCAGGACCTTTGTCTTAGAGGCAGACAACTATTGCAGAGTCAGCAAAAAAACCCATCCCAAAAATCCCGTTCACTCGAGAGATTCGAAATTCGAACCCCACAACAAACGAGACGGATGTAGGCGCTGAACGGCTCAATGTATGTGTAATTAAAAAAAACAACAACAACAACTCAACGATGACGCGAGTTGGCATTGCCTGGAGTGTCCTGACACCCAGTGGTAAGCTGTGGCTATTGAAGGCTTGATTGCTGTTGTTGTTGTTGTTATGTTCGTGTGTGTGTGTGTATGTGTGTGTGGTGTGTTTGTAAATACGAACCCCCAAATATCCCCTCCCCCAACCCACACCCATGGACGCACCCGGGACCCCGATTCGTATGCCCCGGATGGTCGTCGTGTCGTTGCTTGTTGTTGTTGTTTTTGGTGGTGGTGGTGGTGGTGGCTTGGTGGCTTCCTAGTAGGAGCAGGGTTCGGAGCAACTCCGAATGACGAGCTGATGACGTTGGGCCGATCTTGGGGGCTCACTAGGCACCGGGGTTTGGGGTGACGGACTCTGGCTGTTGGACGACTCTCGGAGCTCTGGCGCTGGAGGGAAGCAAAGAAAGGGAGCTAATTGAACATTTTTTATAAAAATGATCCCCAATCCCGAGGGCGCAACCGTAGATAGGCAGGCAGGCAGGCAGGAGGGGTCCAGTAGCAGCCACAGTCGCAGCAGCCGCAGTGAGGGCCAACGTACGTCGCCAACCACTCTGCGTTGGGGCTCTATGTTGGGTGGTGGGCAGACCATCGTCATGGGCTCTCGCTGGCTGGCTGACTGGCTGGCTGACAGGCTGGTTGTAGGGTTCCGTGAGGGATGATGCGAGGGCGGAGGGAGGTGGTTCGAATTTTCGCCCGTGCCCCGCGTTGTTGTTGCTGCACGCTCCACGTCTTGTCTCTCCGGGAAGCTGGCACAATGGAGGGGGGTAGTGTGGAGGAGGAGGGGGCGAGTGGGGTTTAAATTCGGGCCCGCGGGGAGGGGGAGGGCGGGGGCGGCAGAGAAGGTTTATTCGATCGCATTACAGAAATGCGCGTTTTAGTGCAACATTAATATATACATATATATACATACACACAGATACATACATATATATATATACACATAAATATATATATATACATACATGTGTACATGCATGTATGTATATATATATATATCTCTCTCTCTAATACAATACTACTAATATAGTACTCCGTGGACGGGCGGTGGTTGGTTGCTGTTGGCGACAGCGGAAAGCCGCCAGCTCAATGGTCCCCAATCCACGACCCGGGATGGCGGGGAATAGACCAGCCATCCAGTTTTACTACCAACCAATAGCCAACCCCCACGCCAACTCCTGGAAAACCCTACTACTATAAAGAGTACGGAGCAGGAGCAGACGCGAAGCTCTACTACAGCGGTGGCAGCCACACGCTTTGCCCTAGTTTGTAAGCGAAGTTTGCGAGCATTACTAACTACTAACTCACTAACTAACTATCTAATTGCGCAACTACTACCACTAACTACCACTACTACGGTGTTGAGCAACGGGGTGTTACACGGTAGACAGGGGGAGTGCGGGAGTGAAGGGGGTGGGGAGAGAAAATCTGAATATTTATTTCACACACAGGTTTTTGCGTCACCTTCATGGCCGGAGCGCAGAACGAGAGAGAACGATTTATATATATAAATAGAGAGACAGATACAGAGAGAGAGAGAGAAAAAGAGAGATTTAGAGAGAGTGTGTGTGTGTGTCAACACTCACACAAACACACTTTTGTCGCTTTTGATTTTCTACCATTCGACAATGGTCCAACTTGCTGACCAACAGAAAAGCAAACAAAATAAAGGCAACAGCAAGAACAAAAACAACAACAAGAAAGGTAATAGCAAAGGTGAAAACAGAAAAATGAACCAGAAGAAGAAAGCGACAATGAAGAAGAGTAGCGAAGGAGAGCGAAATCGAGAAAACAATCTGGCCAACAACGGAGACAGAACCTTTGGAACATTTCGTAGAACTACTATATTCATATATGGAAATATATTTGCATACATGCATACATACATATGCATACATATATGTATTTATATTTATGTATAAGGATGTATATGTTAGGTCTCAGGCACCTTCCCGGTGGGCGGCGGGGGTGGGAGGTGGCGGGGGGATGATTTCCATATTCCCCCGTCCGCACGCCCACAGTTGCTGGTCGTGGTTTGGGTGGTTTGTGGAGCGCCTCGCAACGGCTCCAAACCCAACACCCTCTCCCTCTGCCCCCCACCCACACCTTTTTCCACCAACCTCGCCGGCCACGACGACTTACCGCGGGTCACGGGAGGGTGATGGGTGATGGGCGGGGGGGGGGGGGGTGGACAGAATCTTAGTTTGACCCGCGCCATGATGCACGCGCCATTCAGATGATATTTATATTTGTAAAGAAAACTCCCAAATGGATAACAAAAACCATTTGGGGGGAAAAAAAAACTACATAAATAATTGCATTTACTATGGAAAACGAGAGAGAGAGAGAGAGAGAGAGAAAGAGGAAGAAAGAGCGAGAGAAATAAAAGAGAAGGAAAAAGAGAATGAAACAAAAGCCAAACGGAAACCGAAACAAAATCGAAACAAAACAAACAGAGAGACGGAAGGCAAGAAATGAATTAAAATGAAACAAAACGGAAGGTGAAGAAAGAACGAACAAACAAACGAACGAGCGGTGCGAAGCGGAACGGAATTCTAATACACGAAGCAAACACACAACAAAAACAAATCCCCCCAAAAAGGGTGACAAGCGGTGACACGCTGGACCGGGCTGTTATTATTCAAAAATCAATGTAAATTAGGAATTTAAAGATGAACCACTACACGAAGCACACGGTGCCGGGGCGGGGCAGGCAGGCAGTGGGAGTGCGAGCGAACGAACGAATGAATGGAAAAATGCGAACTGGAAACGGATTGCCATGGGGGCGGTGGTCTGTAGATGGTGCGCTTCGAATCCCATCTTTCATGCCGGGGGGGCTAGCGCCGTCTGATGACACACCCGTACACGCGAGTACCAACAACAGACAGCCTCCCCGGGGCTGGTGTGGCCCCGGGGTCCAGCTTCCGGTTCCGGGCGACCGGACACTACTCGCCCTCCAACCGTGCGTGGCCACCCACAAACGGCTGTCGATCGGAAACGAGTGAGAGAACGGGAGAGCAAGAGAGAAAGAAAGAGGGAGAGAGCTGCCGCCATCGTGTTTGTGTGTGTGTATGTCTGTGTCTGTGTGTGTGTTGGAAAGCCGTGGACGGTGGACCGCCTATTTAGGTGACAACGCGGTCAGAACGCAATAGCAATTACGCGCGGGGCTCTGTATTTAAATTAGGGAAGAGGCAACACTACACGCACACAGAAACACACACACACACACACACTCTGCTGAAGGGTGTGCGGGGGGTGTGGTATTGTTGGGCCACGGGTAGAGCAGAGGCAGAGGAGCTCGGATGCTTATTGTGAACTGTGGGGCGAACCGTCACGTGAACGGTGGCGCGGTGAGCAGCGGTGCGCAGCGGTGCGGTAGAGCCAGCAGGGGGACGATACCGGAATAACACATTGCAATGATAAAAGAAAAATCAAGAAAAACTAAATATTAATAAATGGACTTTAAATGTTAAAAAAAAAACCACCACCAAGTGGCGAATCGAATTTGTCTTTCCTCTCTCTGGCGTTCGGTGGGTGGGTTGGTGTGGGGCGCCGGCGTGTAAGGATCTCGGGGTGCGGCCGCGAGTCCCGACAATAGCCCGGTGGAGGAAAGGCCCACATCCCTTCGCACCCAACAGTTCAACAATTCATTGTCCTTGAAGATCGGGTGTCGGGAAGACGATCGACGCCAAGGACGTCCATGAACAGCATCAACACCTGAAATTGTAGGAAAAATACAGGATGTCGTATTGGAAAACCGTAAACGCCTCAACGGGCAGTGTAAGTAATGTTGCGACTAACGTATTGGGTTTCAGAAAGCTGTGCCACTCGCTCGGCAATATTTAAAAATTTTGTTGCGAAAGAATAAAGTGGATTATGTGAATGAAGGATAAACTGGATGATCCTGAGCCAAAACAGGCGGCTGAAAGGTGGTGTGTACCGGGTTCTTCGGCTCCAATTCGCGTTCGTGCCCAGAGGAAGCCAAGAAGCTGTTGGTATTCAACCGAGTGTTTGGCCCCTAGCGACTTCCATCTGTTGCAAGACCCCCAAAAAAATCGTGCATGGAAAGCGTTTGTCATCAAATGATGAGCTGAATAACAGCGCGGTGGAAACGTATTTTGCAGCCCCTTCCAGATTCTCACTTCATGCAGATTCTCGCAGGAAGAATAAAGTGTACGTTTCAGGCAACAAAACTGTGTTTTCTTCTGCGCAACACTTATTGAACAGCCTGGCCTATCTAGCATCAGAAGCATAGGCCAATGTCTCTCGAATTACGATTATTATGTAGGTTGAGTATGAGTTAGGTACTACTACAGACTACCCACACCGCGCTGATTGTGCCGCTGACTAGTTGGCCAGAACCGGAAGTTCTGATGGTTATTCGCATGGTGCCGTTGCGCACTGTGGGGAATTTCTATCGGATAGGCGGGCATATTTGGTTTTAGGAAGAATCTATCGGCATTTTTCTCAACGTTTTCGTGTTTTCTTTACATGTGCTTTCACTGAATTCATTAGCGCCGCGCGAATTTTATGTGTAACACACACCGCTTCAAGTATGATAAATAACAAATTATTATCATTCATCCTCGTATTAGATTGATGATGGTTTACTGTTGTTCGAAATCGTTATTTAAAATCACACAAACGTTTCAAAAAATATATTACTGGCAATGTTTGCTTACGCATTGTTCATCAACTTGGTTCATCGGCGGTTCATCGGCGTTCATCTGGTTCATTATCTACTTTGTTAAATACATGATCAATCGCGGTATCGTGTTTAATGTTTTCCTCCGTGATAAAACCATCTTTACCTACGTCAGGAAAACAAAGTTAATTTTTTTCATTCGCTGCCTATAACCCAAAGGAAATAGAAGTTATTTTAGGGTACTGGCTATGTATTAGCCGGCTGAAAGTGTGTCTTCTAAATGTTCTCTCTGGAAGATCAACTTCTTTCTGCCAGCCAATGGTTTTTGGGATACGCTTCAATTCTTCAGTTACTGCACATGGAAAAGGCACGAAAATTGCACAAGGTAGAATTGTGTTCAAATTCGTATATTCGGAACCAGCTAAATACTTATTACCTGCCAAAGGGTTCGATCTTGTTCGAACAAAACTCCACGACCGGCTTACTCGCGAGAGAGAGAGAGAGTGATGCTGGGTGAGAAAGCGCGTGCGTAAGTTCAACCTGGCACAAGTGGCTTCTCACTGCTCTCACTTCTTCTGGCTGCGTGACAGAGGTGCGAGAGTGAGAGCAGTTGCCAGTGAGCGGCACAGTGAGATGGAGCGACCTGAGACCGCTCTGGGGCCCGCTCTGGGGGCCCACTCTCGCTCTCGCTCACCCGGTTATTCAGTGGTTCAACGTAGCCGCGTACGCACGCGGCTTTTGGCTTCTTTCCAATCCTCCGTAGTGTCCGCATTGACGAGCGCGCGTTCTCCATCCTGTGACACACCAACGATCCGACGATCGGACGATCCGAGCGACCCGGGGACCAAGCACGGTTCCAGCGCAGCCGCGAACATCGGTGGCCCCGGTTTTCCGGGGTGCAAAGGAGAGTGTATAGCGAAGGTCGTTAGCCTCCGCTTTAGGTTTCGGTTTCGGTTTCGGTTTTCCTGCCGGCGATCGAGATGGCGTGAGAGTGCGAGGTTCCTCTTCCGGTGGCGCTTGACCTTTGCCAGAGGCCCCTTGCCGGCGCTTTGTTCGTGTCCGAAAACTGTTCCATCCCGGATTACGGAGCGTCGGTTTCCGTGTGTGCGAGTGTGTGTTTGTGGTTGGTCGTTGGATGCTAATCAAGTGGCTCTTCCGCTTTGAAGCCGAAGCCGGTGCCGTTGGAATCCACCAAAAGCGGGCTAAAAGCTGGTCAACGAAAAAAAACAGGAACGAACATTGCTTTTTGCACGAGCCCCCGATCAGTGAGCTTTTTGAGCGTTAGACAGAGAGACATACAGAGAGAGAGAGAGAGAGAGAGAGAGAGAGACTGAGCGTGAGCAAGAGCGCGTGGAATGCGACGGGCACACAAACACAGAAGAACGGTCTGTAACCTTTCGGGACGCTCTCGCTAGAAAGTGCTGCTTTTGTGGCTGCTGAGAGCTTTCCTTTCGCGGCCAAGTGAGTTCCCCGGCGGGCCACAAGCTCCGCGACAAAGATCAGTGATCGGGACGCGCGCGCCGGAACGATGGCAGCTTAAGCTTTCGGGGGCCCGGAACTCACTATCAACCATCAGCGATAGGATCCCAGCGTGCAAGCATCCTTCGTTCGCAGCCATTGGGGAAGCCAGCTGCCGCCATCGCGCCGCCGCCATAGCCACAGCACCGGAGATGGCGCAGGGACCGGGGCAGGGCACCAGCGGCCCGTGCCTGATCGGGCGCCCGGATCGGCCGCTCAGCCTGTACGACAACCTGACGACGGAAGCGTCGGCTGGGACCGGCGAGGCCGGCGGGCAGCGCATCATCCAGTTTCCCGACATCCAGTTCCGATTCGACGACAACATACCGGCCACGCTGCTCACGGCACCACCACCCGATGCCCGTCGCTCCGTCCACAGTACGGCCAAGTCGGACTTTTTCGGGCTCGGCACCCCCGGCTCGGTCCGGGCACCGCCGTCGCCACCGCTGCCGACGGCTCAGCACCACTACAACCGAACGCCGTCCCCGCGGAACCCCGACGTGGAAGACGTTGACCGGGCGGGTACGCCACCGCGGCGCCCGCTAAGCGACACACCGGACCTGCGCATCGGTGCATCGGCCTCGCCCGACTCCAACGCGTCCACCGCCCCGCTGCCCGGTGCACCGAGTCCCGGGGAGACTCCGAGCCACCACCGGGAGGAGGAAACACCACCAACATCACCGCGCTCGAGCTTGCGCCCCAAGTCCACCATCAAAACCATCACCATTCAACTGCCCGACGCCTCGCCGGACACCCGCCACGGTAGCCCCTCCGAGGTATGGACGTCCTCCGCCACCCCCTTCGCTTCACAATTCCAGCGCACCACCCCTTGGGCGCATTGTTTCGGCGAAGGGCGCTTCGCAAACAATGGCACGCCACTCACTCCATTTTCCCTAGCTGGCTGTGGTTTTTCTGGCTTCCGGCTTTCCTTGTGCTGTTCGGTGCGTGCGCGCGTGTGTGTGTCCCGTCCTGACCGGAACACGGAGACACCGACGCAGGAGAATCGCGTTTCCGGAGTCTCCGTTCTCCGGTTACTTCCTCCTGGTTGCTCAGCACGGGACTCGCCTGGGACTCGCTGGTTTGGTGTATGCGAGCAGCAAAGGTGCTGGAGAGGGTTTTGTTTCGGTCCGATTCGACCCAGTGAACAATTTTCGATTTCTCAGTATGGAGGCTTCCACTACTCATCCACTACTCATCCACTACTGGACGGCTGCCTCATATATTTTGTCCCGAAGAGCTTCCATAGTGAAATCGCAGTGATCCGTGGATTGATCTATGAAGTGGGCAGTGGTTTGAATTCTCTCACCGAGCGGCCCCCTGTCTCTCACCTGTGTGTTCTCTCGCTTTTTTCGTTTTCTTTCTCCCATATTCCCCCTAACCAAAATGAAACAGTTCGTATTTGGGCGGTACATTTCGGTATATTTTCTCTCTCTTTTTTGGCATACACTCTTCACTCTGCACTAGCGGTTCACAATTTGGTGCGTAGCTGCCTTCGTTGTAAAACGCATTGCATCGAATCCTTTGCATCCCATCTGGACATCTGATTGGACATCTGAAACGAGCAAAGCGAAAACATTTCAACATTATTTGGTTGTCACTGAATACTGTCCAATAAACTTACCTGGATTATTTCTATCAGGATCACCCGACAGAGAAGCACAAGCACTTGGTACTTTACACTTGGCACTTAGAAAAAACAGAGGCAGAGTTTTCGTCCCGATTCACCAAAACTTAAAGAGAGACTGTCGGACCCTCGGTACTTCGGGAGTTTGCCACGATCTCGCTGTCTCTGTTATTTCTATTCCTTTTTCTTTCTCTCCAACGTTCGTCTTCCACCAGCAAACTCACGGCGATTTCAAACTCACGGGGATTCCTTCCGTTCTTTCCCCGGCAACCAACGAACGCGTCTCATTCTCACTTCGTGCGCTGCGAGATCGCCCTTCCTCGGCCTCGTCGCAGGCAGAGGGGCGTTCGATCTCACTCGTCTCAGCCTTCCTCCGCCGCGTCGCAGGCAGAGGGGCAGCTTCGGGCTCTCAAAATTGTTCACTGGGGAGTGTGGATCCCACAACAACCACCAAAACCAAACCGCGGATCTCGCCGTTCTCACAGCATAAATCGGCCGGTGCGCACCACTCTGTATGCGTCAGTGGGCCTGCGGACGGCTCCACGGCTCTACTATCAGTTTCATAAACTATGCCTCGCGGTATCGGCTTGCACCGCCCTCCCCCCCCCTCCCTCTCACTCTCTATCTCTCGCTCTCTATATCTTGTAGGCAGTTTCGAAAGCATGGGCCAGGGACGCCGGCAATCACCAAGGTCGTTGTTCAATCGAAACAAAACCCCGTTATGTGCGCGGGATCGCTTATCGCACCAGCAGCCAGGTGCCGCGCGCTCTGTGCTGTACTTCCGGTTCTTTCGCTCGCAGCCACCCACACGTACCCACCTCCAGCAGCAGAGTTTTCATTCACGCGCTACCAAACCTGTCCGTGGAACCGGACACAACGCGCGACCAGGCCACACAGCTGGTAGTGTTTATGGCTGCCCGATTATGCTGACGCGCGGATGACGGGTACGTTCTACCAGCCAGGGTCGGTTTCCCGCCCCGCCGCCGCCACCGCCGCCACCGCCGCCACCGCCGCCAGGAGCTGTTGAATGAAACGAAAAGACAAACAATCTTTTCGTTTGGGTTTTCGTAGCGCGTAATGGTGCGGCTAGTGGAGGAAACCAGGCAACCGCTGCACAGAGAGAGGGGGGGGCGGGGTGTGTTTAACGATCGCCCCGCAGCAGTTATTAGCCATGCACGACGATGATCGCAACGCGGCGATAGTCGTCCACGGTAAATGCACATTATGGAGCGCGCGCTGCATTCGCTTCCGCGCGAGCAAAAAGTGTAATGAAACTGACCGACTGCGGAACTGCGGAGTCCGTACACGGGAGTGTGAGCGAGAGAGGCGTCCACCTTGGTCGCGCGCAGCTGGATTGTTTTGGTAAGCCACGGTTTGTGGCGCTTCCAACATGCGCGCGGTGCCACCGGCACATGGCAGGGCTACTGCTGGGTTGGGCATTAACTGCACACTAGGGCGTCCAACGCTACCGCCATTAAAAACGTCAACAAAAGGGTTCATGCTACGTGCTCCCGGGGGAGGGTGTATCGTCGTGTACTGGAATTATATTGCTTCATCGTCATACTGGAATCGTGATGCTTTCGCCGTTCGTTACCGAAAAGGTTTCTGAACGCCCTATTGTGAGCTATTTTTGGACCCCGTTGTTAGTGGTGTCATTCACAGTCAGCGGCACTGTTCTTGTAGGCCCTTTCTTTTCTCCGGCTCGGTTCGCGAATCATCACCGCCGATGGGGCGATGTTTATTCGATATTTATTTATGGTCGGCGCGGCGCCGGATGAGCTGCTCGTAATGCGGCTGGCCCCGTGAGTTGGCCGGTTTTGCTAGCGCGAAAACATTAACCCTTCTTCTACCGCATCCTGCCGAGCCTTTCTCGTCGTTTCCTGTCTACCGAAGTGAATATTTTTGCCAGAGAGCATCAATGGCGTCAGCACTTCCATCCACTGTCGTGGGGCTAAAAAGTACTGCAGTTGCTTGTCGTCGCTGGTGTTCGATTGTTCATGGTGTTCATTCAATATATTCGAATCATTCAACGTTTTCATTCAATACACTCGCGCAGGCTGTTTACATGACGACGACGGTGCCACAAAATTTTACCAAAAATGCCAACACACTGATCGGGCGCCACAAACCGACTCGCAGCAGCCTCCGCCACAGCCGGATGCTGGTGGTGAGCAAGGCATACCCGCAGCGATACCCGCGCGGCAACTCACTCAACCTCCGCCACATCCGCCTCAGCAAGCTGCTGATGGTGCTGCAGATCCTTACCGGGGCACTGCTGAGCTTGATCGGGCTGACGGTGATGGTCTGGTCTCCGTCCACCCTCACCAAGGACAATCCGTACTGGTCCGGTTTGATAGTGAGTTCGACGAAAGCTGCTTGCCTTGTGTCAAAACTCTGTTCAGGTCTCTCATCACCACCCACCGTTCAACTCGTTTCTAGCTGATCCTGTGTGGGACCCTGTTTCGGGTGCTGTTCGAGTTTAAGCGGTCTCGTGGAGGGACGCCAGCCATCAAAGGACACCAAGAGGGGGCGGGGGCGGCTGGGACAATCATGATAGCCCCACGCCCTCCGCAAGCTCGTTGGCGCGAAAATTGCTTCCACGTGCTGCGCGTTAACGGACTCGTCGTGCTGCTGCTAACCATCTTCTTTACGCTCCTCGCCTTCATCTATGCGCTCATCCACGCGACCAACCTGTCCTCGCCGAACCTGCGTTGTGAACCGGAGTTCAGTTTTAACATCAACTCGTCCACCTGCGTATGTACGATAGGATCGGACCCGGTACCCCGAAACAGCAGTCCACCGCCGTCGTCGCCGCCGCCGGTGGGACAATTGAGCGAAGATGAGTCCAGCTCGGTTGTTGATCGCAATTGGGCGGATGGTACGATACGACTCGAGTACCGGTAGGTAATTTTAGAAGTCAGTGTGCGCTGGAAGTCCCAAACACCGCGTGTCCTTTTTGCCGAAGGCAAAGTCTTTCACCTTCCTATCGATCATTGCTGATATTTATTTCTCCTTTTCCGCTACAATCCCTGTGGGTGGCTTCTACTTGCAGTGACTTCAATTGCAGTGAAGTGCTTGGCATCTGGTACTACGTTACTATCGTATCGACAGTCCTGAACAGTATCGGTTGCTTGCTGGCAGCAACCTTCCTAGTCATCTACGGTATCGATTGCATGCGACGGGACGGCGGCGACGACCAGCGTCACACCGTGTCCCGGATAAAGGCGAACGGCAACAATACTTCCGCTGCGGACGGGGTTGCGCCAGCCGTTTGCTTTACGAGCGCCACTACCTCCACGAACGTTACCAATACAATCGACGAACTTCCGAGTAGTCGGCCGCTGCTGATGATGGAAAGTGGAACAGCCACCGGTACCGATGAAGACGCAGTACCGTCGCCCTTGGCCGAGACTAGCGTCCTTACGACTGACGAGGAGCTCGATACGACGGCGCTAACGTCCGCAACTCTTCTCTCACAGTCGTCAATGATGTGAACGTGAGCATTCACCTGCCTACTTCCGAACGAACGGAGACGTTGACGGACAAAATGCATGTGCTTCTACCGCTTCAGATATGTTCAGACGGCAAACATCAAACACGCTTCGACAGTGCAGTGCAGTTAAACGAAAAATTCCGTGATAACCGGCGAAACACATCGCACTGCCGCGCCCGTAATCTCTTTATGCGAAAATTGTAAAAATACATAGCGCGTTCTGAACACTAGTTAGCTGTTAGTGGTAGGCAGCGGATACAGACGACGAGCGGAGCACTGTCCGCGAAAGTTAATTATTGTTCCAAGTCAGTATTACGAAAAGCAAGCCGAATTTTAAAGTTAACGTTTAAGGCTTTTACTAATTCATGCAATCGTGTACGTAATATCTACCCCATCGGATACGTGCAGAAGACAGAGAACTCGCATGGTTTTTGCACTGTAATGTTAAAAACAACAAATATAATCATGTGCTGAAATGAAAACTAACCACTACACTGTATTTATTGTTGACATCGGCGTTTATTTTAATTTTTGACACACCCTTTCTTTTCTCAAAACTCCATACATAGCTGGTGAATAGGGTGTTATAAGAAACATGGGCGTTCAATCGGTGACCTGTTCATGATACCGTCTTTTTGCTGAATGTTGTATTGATTTTGTTCCTTATAAAAACTTTTGATTCTTCCAGTTCTCTTAGAAAAGGTTATTGTATTTCAAACTGAAACAAAATTTCACAGCATTCTTCGTCCTTTCTACTCCCTACCGACTTGCTCAAAAAAGTATCGATCGCAATATTGACAATCACTCGTTCGATTTCGATATTACTCAAAGAAAAAAACAATCAAATTGTGAAAATACATAGGATTACGGATAGGATAGGATTAGGATACAACGGGTGTTGGTCGTGAGTGTGAGTGCAAGTGCAGCAGAGTCGCTACTTATTAGCTCCTGCTTTAGAAGGGTTTTTCGGGTTGTTGTTAGTGGTGATTCCGTGCGAATCCGAAACCACAGCTTGTGGGAACGGTGTGCGCAGCGCGTGCTAGTGACGAAATAGCGGAGGCGTTAAAAAGAATTAAATGCACTGCAATATTCAGGTGACGCGCTGTGCAAAATCCGTTGAGTCATCGCAGGGAACCGTAGAGACAGGTTGTGTGCTGGTGTGTGATACTGCGCGCGGCTGACACTAGTACACTCAATCGTTGCCTCACTGGCCAGCGAGCCAAAGCTGATTGAGCTGGGGAGGAAGGTGAGGCGTGTAACCCGTGCCAACAACGGTAGTGTGCTTCTGCAGCTTCGTGGGGCGGCTAGAAGCTCTGAATATAAAGAGCTGGTTCAGGAGGTCCTGGGAGTAAAGGCTGCCGTCATAGCTTTGTCCCCAAAAAGGACAATCCAATGCCGGGGATTCTACGAAGGTACCACGGCCGCAGAGCTGACTAAAGCTTTGTGCCGTGAATTTCAGCTAAAAGAGGAGCCTACCGTAAGGCTGAGGCGCTTCCACCGGAACGCGGTGATGGGGGAAATTGTGCTGCCGGAGGGAGACGCGCTAAGGCTACTAAGCGTGGGTATGGTAAGGATCGGCTGGAACGACTGCACCTTAAGGGCTGATGAGAAGCCTAAGCAATGCTTCAAGTGCTGGGAGACAGGTCACCAAAGGTCCAACTGTAAGGGTGTGGATCGTACAAACATGTGTCGACGATGTAGCGAGGTCGGACACACAGTGAAGGATTGCTCAAACGAGCCTAACTGTGCTTTGTGCCCGCCGGGCCAGGATAGGAAACATGCTCCAGGGGGTTCGCGCTTTGCTGCGATTAAAAGGGGATGCAAGTAATACAAATAAACATGAACCACTGTGAGGTGGCGCAGGATCTACTGTTACAGCGGATGGCAGAAACAGGGGTAGATGTGGCGGTTGTGTCCGAGCCATACAAAATCCCTGCGGTAGATGGGAACTGGGCTTGCGACACAGATAAATTGGCTGCTATAATAGTAAAGGGGAGCTGTCCAATCCAGGAGGTGGTAGACGACTCTCACGACGGCTTTGTAGTTGTCAAGATCGGTGGTGTGTTTGTGTGCGCATGCTACGCTCCTCCTAGATGGCATACAGCCAAGTATGAGAGGATGCTCGAAGAAATGGTGGACGTCCTCTCGACAAAACGCCCGGTTGTAGTAGGGGGCGATTTCAACGCATGGGCCACGGCTTGGGGTAGCAGGATCACGAAAGAGCGAGGGGATCTTCTGCTAGAGTCATTTGCTCGGTTGGACGTTGTCCTAGCCAATCAAGGCAATACAAGAACTTTTAGTAAGAATGGACGAGAATCAGTGATCGATATAACTTTTTGTAGCCCAGAACTTCTAAGTGGGATGCAGTGGAGAGTTACCGATGAGTACACCCACAGTGACCACTTCTACGTACGCTACTCAGTTTTGCGATCCAAAAGTGGAATCCGAACAGCAACCCAATGCCGCAAATCGGATAGGTCGTGGAAAACTGTATTCTTCGATAGGAGCCTGTTCGCAGAATCTCTCAAGAGAGAGGATCACGGCGAAACTCTTAGCGCGGAAGCGCTAACTGCCACTGTCGCTAGGGCGTGCGATGCAACAATGCCAAGGAAGAGAGTCGCTACTACCAATCGGCGGCAGCAACCCTGGTGGTCCAAGAAGCTTGCTGACACCAGAGCAGTGTGTCTGCACACCAGCAGGAGGCTGCAGCGGGCCAAAACGGAGGAAGCGAAGGAAGCCTGTAAGGCGGCTCACAGGACTGCCAAGAGACCTACGAAAAGGGAGACTGCGGTGGCTAAAGAGGTCTGGTACCAGAAGCTAACCCAATAGGCAGAGTTGAATCGGTGGGGAGGCGCCTATAGGGAAGCAATGAAACGGTTCAGGGGTCCTAGTGTACCGCGTGAAACCTGTCCAGAGCGGCTCCGAGCTATTGTGGCGGAACTTTTTCCCAACCGTCCACGATGCGACTGGCCAGCCACTCTATACGAGGTACCAGAACAGGAGGGTTGCCCCAGGGTCACGCTCGAGGAACTGCAGGCAACTGCTAAGCGGATGGCCCCAAACAGAGCCCCGGGTCCGGATGGCATTCCGAACATTGCTCTTAAGTCCGCACTGCAAACAAGCCCTGACTTGTTCAAAAGGGCGATGCAGAAATGCTTGGATGATCGCGTCTTTCCAGTTTGCTGGAAGAGACAGAAGCTACTGTTGCTACCAAAGCCCGGAAAAAACCCAGGAGATGCCTCGTCTTACAGGCCGATCTGCCTACTGGACTCCTTGGGCAAACTTCTTGAGCGGCTCATTCTCAACAGACTGACGCCTTACACGGAGGGAGCTCGAGGGCTATCGGATAGGCAGTACGGCTTCCGTACAGGGAGGTCTACGACCGATGCTATCCGTACAGGGATGCTATCCGTACGGTGGTGGAGACTGCTAGGGACAGAGGAGGGGACAAGTACTGTGCGATTGTCACAATAGACGTTAAGAACGCATTTAATAACGCTAGCTGGCTGGCGATCGCAAGGTCGCTGCACAACATGCGGGTACCTAGGTACTTGTACCACATGCTCCAAAGCTACTTCGAGGACCGTGTTCTAATTTAAGATACTGACTCAGGTCAACAGGAAGTGCCTCTTACGGCAGGTGTACCACAGGGCTCCGTTCTGGGGCCTACACTCTGGAACGTGATGTTCGACGGGGTTCTGCAGCTGAGGCTGCCTGTTGGGACTTTGGTTGTCGGCTTTGCCGACGATATGGTCCTGACGGTCTGCGGGCAGTCCCTGAGGGAAGTAGAAGTTAACACGGAGCGGTCGGTAGAGGCGGTGGAATCGTGGATGAGGGGTCGTGGACTGGTCGTGGCACGTCACAAAACCGACATGATACTTATCGGTAATCCCGTCCAACAGGCATCGGTCAAGATCGGTGACCTAGTGGTTCGGCCTAAGAGAGCCATAAGATACCTTGGAGTGATGTTGGACGATAGGCTTACCTTCAATAACCACGTGGAGCATGCAGCCAGCAAGGCGAGGAATGCACTTGGTGCTCTGGGTGGCATGATGCGTAGGAGTGGGCCGCTCAGTAGCTCAAAGAAGCGAATACTGGCTACCGTGGCTACGTCGATACTGCGGTACGCGTGCCCGGCATGGGCTAATGCATTGAAGCTGAGAAAAAACTGCGAGGTCCTTGACAGGGTGCACTTGCTGGCTGCCATCAGAGTTACGTGCGCTTTCCGCACAATCTCCACAGCAGCAGTCGGCGTGATAGCATCTATTATGCCTATCACAACCCTAATAAGGGAAGACAGCGAATGCTATGCCAGGCGCGGCCAGCCGGGTATTCGCACGGAGGCAAGGCGCATGTCCTTAGCAAACTGGCAGCGGGATTGGGACAGGGAAACAAAGGGCAGATGGACACACCGTCTCATCCCCAATATAGAGCTATGGGTGGCTAGAGGACACGGTGAAGTTAGCTTTCACCTAACCTTGCTCCTTTCCGGTCATGGGTACTTCAGGGAGTATCTCAACCGGATTGGACGAGCCTCGTCACCACACTGCCCCGCCTGCAAGGACACAGTGGAGTCGCCCGAGCATGTCCTAGCGACATGTCCTAGGTTCGAGGAAGCACGGAAACGCATGAACCTCGTGCTAGGTGCAGAAGTTGCAGCGGAAAGCGTTGTGGCGCGAATGTGCGAGACCTCTGCTGCATTCGATGCAGTCAGTGGGTTCGCGAAAACATCGATGGCACGCGCTTGCTCAGAATGGCAGGAGGAGCAAAGGAGGAAACCACGACAGCGAACCTCGAATGAGTAGCCTTGCTAAGTCGTGAGCGCGATATTTTGCGAGCGTACCCATGGGGGCACGAGTGGGACAAACTTGTCCAGCCTCCCCTTCGAAGGTAATACCGAGCAGGTGATCCGAGGGGGGGTTAAGGCATTGGTAGGGGGGGGTTTTAGTGGGTAGATCCGGACTCCTCAGAGACCGGAAATCCCACACTACCGGCTAGGAGGTCTCGCCCTCCTAACGGTGCCTATGAAGGTTTCCCGCCCCACATCGGAAAAGAAACATAGGATTTTGTTCGAAAAATTAACGCCTAATCGATACTAACATGTCCATGATCCCGTGTTTGCGCTGAATGTTGCATTAATTTTTTTCTTTATCTAAACTATTTCTTCTTTCATTTCTGTTACAAAAAGTTAATGTGTTTCCAATTCAAAAAAAATTACATCATATTCATCAATATTCAGAACATTCTTCCTACTACGCTTCGATAGATCGCATAGATTGATCGAAAACATCGAAAGCGATTTATTCGCGCTAGATATTACACAAACGAAATAGTATAGTCAAATGTTGAAAAAACAAAACATCCTGTTTAATAACAGCCTATTTAAAAGTGTCAAATGTTGGACGTCCAATCGGTAACTGTGGTGTATGTTGTATTGATTTTGCTCCTTATAAAAAATTTTGCTTCTTCCAGTTCTCTTAGAAAAACTTATTGCCTTTCAAATTCAAACATTCAAGCATTCTTCTTCCTACCTACTTCCTATCGACCTGCTTTCGCGCGGGTCGAAAGTATCGATCGCAATATTTCCAAACAATTCGTTCGCTCTCGATAATACTCAGCATATCAGCTGCTGCTTATCCCCCTCCAGACGCGGCTGTTGCGTTGTCATTGAGGGCCGGTACCGCAGTCTGCACATCCTAGACGTATCAGTTGGTCTTACGCGGATGCCGTTACGGATAGCTGAGGTCCAACGAACCACCATTGCTGCCGCCGCTGGCTTCCGACTCTTCTTCCACCACCGTCAGGTACGGCTGGACGAGGCTCTCTTCGACCAGATTCTCCATGCTGTCCGCAGGAAGGGCCAGCTTTTGGTGCACGATGTGGCCGATGCTTCTCGAATTGTTGCCGCTGTTCCCTTTCATTTGCTCCTCCAGCTTCGGCTGCGAATTGGGCAGTTTGATCCGCTTCGGTTTCACCGGAACGGTTGCCTTGGGCAACCGTTCCGCAACTTTGGGCAACCGTTTGGGCAACATTTTGGGCAACCGTTTGGGCAACAACATTCCTGGTAGCAGGAGCGAATCGGATCGCTCAGGAATTTGCGTGCCGCGATCGATTTGATCACTACCACCCCGAGCAGCAGCTACGTTTTCATCCGCCGCCTGAGGCTGCTGCTGCCTTGGCGATGTTAAGGGGGTGCGCTCCATGGCGGACGATTCCGAGCTTAGCATGTCCTCGATCAGCCAGAGCTGATTACCGTAGTATGGTTCCAGGTTGTTGGTCGCCGCCGAACGATTCCCCTGTTCCCCATTGTCATCAGTAGCTGGCGTCACCTCCGCCACTAGTATTGGTGGTAAAACGCTGCTGCTCGTCGTCTCGTGCGATATGACGAAATAGTTCGACGACAGCGGCCGATACTTGGCGACTACCGCCGCCTCCATCTGTTGACCATCCTCATTCTCCATGGTGGTGGT
>NC_071287.1:8275575-8280610 GCF_943735745.2 Anopheles bellator | reverse complement strand
ATGAAATTGGATGCGTTTGAAAGAGGAAGAACGTGCCTTGCGAAACAATGTTACTAACTAATATGGTTGCATTTGCATAAAAAAAACTAAAATCTCGTCTCCTGTAACGGTACTGTGCGCGTGTGTTGGCAAGATCAGTCAGCATCGGGACTTACATGGGCAGGAGATAGCAGATGAAAGAGGACGCCATGGGGCCGAATATCGACAGCAGGATGCTGGCGATGAAGACTGCCGTCTTGTAGCTGGCCTCGAGAAGCAGCTTCAGGTTCACCAGTACCACCAGGTTGTGCATTAGCACCGTACCGTAGCACGTGAAGCTTGCGGCTGGAGCCGCAGGCTGGAGTAGTGGCCACAGCCGCAGGTTGGAGTATTGGCCGTGCACGAGCAGCAGCTTCTCGAGTCATTGACAATAAGTTCTGGATTCGCCAGCATAGTTTGGTGAGTACCGTCGATGATTTTTACTATTAGCGATGATTGTGTGAACTTACTGAGGCCATAATCCTCATGAAAGTCTGCTATCATTCTAGATCGTACCAAGACTAGTCGTACCAAGACCGTGTGCAGAGCCCAGCCCACCCAATCCAATAGTCCTACATCGCACCTAATAGTCCTAGGATCCACTGGAGCATACTTCTGTGCCAGTAGCATCCTCCAGCTCGAAAAGAAGAATGTGATGCAGCGGCCAAAAGCCCGCGCAAGCCGAATCTTTGCACTGGCTACACTGGGCCACGAAGGGAACCTACCTACCCTAACACTACTACGGAACTGAGGCAACGAACTCGGCAGAACAAAAAACAAATAAACCTAACGGGCATTTAAAGAAAGTTAAACAGGAAGGGCATTTAAAGCACTCGGAAAGAGGCGTGAGAGCAGGATAGAATTAGTAAGGTATGCGTTAACGAGAGCGGATAAGGTTAACTGTAAGATACATATATAATAAATCGACGGGACACCGTCGGAGCCGATTGTTAAGTTGAACCTCAACGAGTCACAACATTTTAGTTTCGAGGTTGACAGTCGGCTCTAATCGTAGGTGATTAAATAACTATTTTTCCACTTTCGGGAAAATATTGCAGAGGTCGAGAGTCCTTAGAATTCGTCCTCTTTGCACGTGGGAACGCTTCTACAACGGGGCGCAGCAAGTGCAATGATTTACGCCAGCGAACGAAACCTAAATCTATAACGAACGTGAAGAACATTGGGGAACAACCTGCGGATTCGGATGGCGTGGGGTGGCGAAAAAGCAACAAACAGTCGCCGCCAATCGCATCCGTTTCCGTTCCGGATGCGCTTCATCAAAAGTAATACAACATATTTATTTACGCAACAATACTAACGCGAATTGTTATGAAGCTCGCCGGGGCGCGAGCTTGGCACACATTAAATTACAGCTGTATATAACGATAAATTGAAACTCAGAACACAATTAATAAAGAAATCTAGTGGTGGAAAAAAAACTTTGTAATTGAAACGCTGAAACCTGCCGGTTTTGATTGCGAAAATGGCCACTTACCCCGGTATGTGGATGCAGCGCTCCACTCGGTAGCGCATCTCCTCCGCAAACTCAACCCACAGCTGAGCGACGGCCCGTTTGCCACCGTAGTAGACGTTGCACAGGGCAAAAAGCGTTGCTAGGCGATGCACTAGCGAGTCCGAATCGGCAGACTTGATCTTAACCGGGTCAAACTCCGCTTTACCGATGATGGCCGGGTACGGCCAGCGGCCTTCCGGTTGCTGTGCGTACGTACATGTAGTACAGCATGTCTTTGAGCTACTCTTCGGCCAGTGGTCCCTCCAGTTTGGCGGCTTTCTTGCCACCCGTTCCGATCGTAGGCAGCACCGAGAACAGTGTCGGTATTTTGGACTCGGTCAGCAGATGCAGCAGGTTGTTGGTACCCGGACCGCCAAGGTTCTGAGTGGCACCGAACGCCAGGTCGCCAAAGTACTCGGTTAACACGCGCCGCGAGTTGACAATCTCAGATACTCCTGCAGGCACTCGGCCATGAAGCACAGAGGAGTGTCCTCGAGCTGTACCCGCAGACTCCACAGTGGAGCCATCATCGGATCAAAGTCGGAGAACGTCTGAGAGTCGACCACCACACTATCGGCCACTTGTGGCCAGGTGCAGTGTACGAGCAGCTTTGCCACCGGGTCGACTGCGACCCCGAACGAGAGCGTTACCGTGCTGGGTGTCGGTTCCCCATCGGCACCGAGGGGAACGCTTCGTTCACTAACGTAAGCACTCGAGACGAACCGGCACAGCGGATACGTGAAGCGCACCGACACGACCACGAGATCGTACGCGACACCGATTTTGAGGGTCTCCGGGGGCACCTGGAACATGGTCAGTGGTGTGGAATCGTCGATTTTTTGATTCGGCAGTACGTAAGCTTCCATCGCCAGCCGACCATCCTTGGCCTCCATGACGATCATCTTATAGAAATGCGTCGGCACGGCCACACTGTTCGCCCCAATCACCTGGTACCGCACGTACAGCTTGTCATCCGCTTCCTTTCGCGGTAGAAATAGTGGCCCGGTGCAGCAGTACACGGTCGAGTGTTCCTTCGTCAGCTTCCGTACGTGTCGTTCGAGGTGGTTCCATTTGTCACGGTTGAAGCCAGCTCTACGCCTGAAAGCAAACATAGTTGAAGCAATGGAGCCTCAAATAGACTGTCACGCCCTGCACTCACCTATGGAGCCATGTTGGTAAGGTAAAACGTCTGATCGCAGTGTTTCTGCTTGTTGTTGCACCAGCCGAATGGGCTTGATGTTGCGATCAAGTTGCGTTCCCATCGATTCGACCGCGCGTGGCAAGCACAGGTGGCTGCTTGTAGCCAAGCGGCCCGTTGCACGCGCGACACCGGTTTGCACGCGCAGACGATCGGGTTGCAGCGTCCAGCGTGTTTGCCTCCGCGTATGCCGGCGAATCGATGGGAACCGCGGAATCGCGCTCTCCCATAGGATAAGAAAATAAAAGAAACATTGTGAACCGATCGACACCAGGCAGTTGATGGCCTAAATAAAAAATTTTGCTTGGACAGGCCCAACGTCTACGTGTCGAAAGGTAGGGCCGCTGACGCAGCAGTGACCAAACGTTCCAATCTCCGTGTACATGCGTGCACTTCAAAATTGTATATAAACCGCCCAATTACGAACAATAAAGTTAGAATCATTCGAACACTTGAAACGAGAAGTTTATTGCCAATCGTAGTAAAGTCAAGCTTGATCCTCAAACCCGGGTTGCTCTGCCCTCATCCGAAACGGACGACAGAACCGCTCTCCCCTCCTCAGGATAGGCTTCCAATAGTGAGAAGCAAACTAACTGGGAGGTATTAGAGAGTTGGCGCTCGAGGCCACTTTTCGGGCAGAACTCCCACTATTTGTGTCGCTGCCGACCCAACGAGCAGACAGGTCCTTCCTTCGCGGGGCCTGCTCGAAGGGGCGCGCAGCAACACTGCTCGACACGATAGTTACCGTCCGCCGACATGTGTTCACGATCGAAGCCGGAACCTTTGTAGTCGGTGTTGAGCGAGTGGAAAAATGGGTTAATGCTGTCGTCCGCTTTAAAGTCGGATTTGGCCCGATCCACCGCATCGTTCGGTTTGACCGAGTCCGGCGTAAGGTGTTCGAATACCCAGTGCGCGACACGCGTTCGCCGGTCGTACGATAGCACGTAGTTATCGAAGGAACGCACATTGTCCAATCCGGGAAACCCGTACTTCATGATCTGACCAACCCGGCTCACGTTAACCGGTGCTGCCGGTGGGGAAATTAGAGATGCAGCCGAAACGGTTCCAAAGATCGGAAGTGCCGGTTTGGAGCAGAAGTCACTGATCGTCTTTCGATCGGTGCTTACATAATCGACCGGCACCTTCCGCCGCTCGAAATAGCTGTCGAGATAGCAGCAGCACCAATAGGCGGGACACTACATTGGAGGCCATTTTTACGCACGATTACTTTGGGGCTCCATTGGCGTCTCGAGCTAAATATTTAACTCTAAATATTGCACATTACACATTTGCTGGGTCGTGGAGCCCGCGAACGGTCGGTTTGTTTACTTTCAAACGCTTACGCCGTATACAAACGTCAGAGAAATGTCGAGGGGTGGCCCAATGAAGCGGCTTAATAATGCTTTTCTTTCATTACGCAATCATAATCTTAGGACTATGATGTTATGACTAATTTTGCAAATTAAAGCGAGCATAATTTCATGCATATTTTAAAGAATGTACTTTATCAACGTAGCTTTATTAATCAGAGACCCTGATAAAAATATGCATCGTACGGCAAACAAAGGGCGCATCTTCGCATATACAAACCTTGGAAACTGAAGTGTCAAAAACAACGTACAGTAATTCTTCTGGAATGAAATCTGAATTCTGGTTCGCCCCGTCCAGTAACTCGTTTTCTGTTCATTAGTGTAGTTCTTGCGTTTTACAAACCTCCGACCATGGCCAGACCTCACCGCAGCAAAGGGGAGGAGGAAATGGATAAAGCCATTTACGATTGGGCTAACGAAAGCTACGTAATGGTCGGAGAGCCGTCGGATTATATGCCGTCAGCTGAAACCAGGCAAATCGTTCGCGGACGTGGCAGAGGAATTTTTGCGCTACCAGCAGAAAAAATGCGCTTTGCGGACCACATCAACCGCCTCGATGCAAGTTCGGCGGGCCGCCTGAGGACCACGGACGAAACGCTTGCCCAATCCAATCCAGCGACGGAGATAACGGCCACACTGCGCTCGTTAGGAATTCGTGGAGGAGATTACGAGACTACTTCTTTCGGCCGCACCACACGCCGAACGCTGGTGGACAACAATCGTGATATCCACTTGGATGGAAACATTCCGGTAATTCTGAACGGAGATCTATTCCACCAACCTTCCGGATCTCCGTTCCAGTTACGTACCGAGTTTGATCCAAAGGTTCCGCTAAGCATTCAATTTCCTACGATCGATGAGTTCTACATCAATAACCCTTTCCACACCGATCACCAACCGCTCTCATCCGAATCGATCCCGAAGAATCACCAACCG
>NC_071287.1:8230018-8275475 GCF_943735745.2 Anopheles bellator | reverse complement strand
AGAATCACCAACCGCTCTCATCCGAATCGATCCCAAAGAAGAAGCCACCCAAGGAGCGTTCGCGCAAAGCATCGAGTGAAAAGAAGCCTAAATGGCGAAAAATGACTGCAGAGGAGACAATGCCAAGCCAAGCAAGTAGCCAAGTATGTTCTGGTGTTCCGGCTGGCTTCCGTCGAACTGGTGGTCGGGAGCTCTTCGGTGCGGATGGCAAAAAAAAGCTTCTTTAGCCGATGGTGCGCTGTGCAACTAGCTGTAATAAGATTCATAAAAGAAACTTTAATCAAATGAAATTAACTAATAAACCGTTTTATGATGGTCTTTTTTTTCAAACAAAACTACTACGAATTTGTTTTTTTTTTGCTCCGAAGTAATTGGTCGCATTCTTTGGTTTTCAGCTACAACAAAATTGAGTCTTCGAAGCACATTTCTTTCTAGCCATCAAGCCGTGCATGCCAAATATTTCGCGCCTCTCGCGGACCATTCGGTTCACTATATTATCCGCTATATTCATTATATTTCCGGCTATATTAATTATATTAAGGCGGTAGGTGCGGTCTATTGATGTGCATTTCTATTTCAATTTTACTTATGGAATTTGCATTTATTTTACTTTTTTCGAGTAGTAAGTCCCGCACAAGGAGGATTGTTGTTATGGAGTCTATCAGAAGGACTTGGCTTGAATCTTGTCTTTTATTAGTGCTATTAACGTTGGGGTTTCCTTCCGATTGTTCGTGTTTTCGGAAGTATATTTTAGTCCGATGTTTGAATGATATGTCGGCTTTAAATTCTTGATCCTTTGATCGTATTACACAGTTATCTTCGAGCTATACGGTTGCCGCGTAATATCTTAATTCTACGTTTTCTTTCCCGCATGTGAGATTGATGCTTGAGAGGTTGTCAGTGAAATATACAACTGAGTTTGCCTCTTTCATTTCGATAATTTTTGCGTAAGGCTTACTGAGACTATTTAAAGGGCAAAGATTTTTTGATTCGTTGGCAAATAATTTTTCTGACAGGCAACCAGTTTGTTTTTCGATTACGGGATGGCTAACCAGGAAATGAGTTTGGTTTAATTCGCTTAAACTTGTAGGGTAAAAATGCTCCCCGTAGTCGTTGGCTGCTATTTTATTATTTTCCAGTGTTATAATCGTATAATTTTCGTTATCTGGTACCGGGTATGTTTGTAACAGTTCGTATGGTGTGGTATCCACCAGCAACATAGTCAGGACGATACTGATCGTTTCCTCCTCGTACTTTACGTGGAAGGAAGGGTGACTCTTAACTATCGTTATATTTTCTGGTAGCTCTGTCCCTATACGCTTGAACAGCTTATGTAATTTATCTGGTTGGATTGGTTCCATTCTTAACATGCCGTATTTCCTCGCTATGTTATCAATCGCTTCATGGGCTATTAATGTAAGCTCTATGAAGCGTAGCCTGGCAAGGAATTGTTTTTGCTCTGAATTTCCATTGGATGTTTGTCTAGCTAGGTCTCTACTTTTACCTTTGAATTCCTTTTCTATTTCTTTACATTTCTCGTTTACCGTGCTGAGAGAACTTAATATTTGTTTGTACTTGAGCTCTTCCATCGATTGCATCTTCTCGAGTTCTTGCTGTACGTCGTCGCCTCCTACTAGCATATCTTTTAGAAACCCTAGGACTCCCCCGACGTTTCGTTTGGTTCGGGTGGTGAATTGGATCTCCCTTTCTATAGCCTTACTTTGCTCGTATACCATGGTCGCGGCGTGGTGATGACCGTGGAGTAGGAGTTGATCCGTGTGAGAGAGTAGCTCGCGCAGATCGAACTGCATTAGGTGTATATTTGCCCTGCCGGCTCTCGGATTGATGTCAGTCGGGATCCGCCTGGTCATGATGCCTCGTTGAATTAGACATGTGCCAAGGAGGTTGTAGATAATGCCGCCGCTGTCTACTGGATTTATATTGTAGCTAGCAACGGTAGCTATTCCGACGAACAGGAGTGCGAGCATCAGTAAATTGTGAGCCCTGTTGCATGGGGCGATCATTTTTCTACGTTTCTGCCTTTTTTTCTACAGTAGGCAGATCATCTGCACTGGGAATATTTGAGCGTTTTCTATGTTGTTTTCTTGACTTGAGTGCCCAATCGATTGGTGTGGGTTTTGTGGGAAGCGGTTCTGGTTCCGGTGCATTTTCCCCATTTCTCGCCGCGTTTTCCACGATCGGTACTAGTCCAACCGTTTTGTGGTATCCTGATAGCAGGTCCCCATCTTCTAAACCTGGCCTTATATCTTTCACTGTTTCTATTTCGGACCGGATCAGTAGTATCGATCGAGAAACCTTGCGATCGGTTAGTTTCGATTGCCCTACATTCGCCGTTGCTCTTGTGCGCTCTTCATCTGAGCTGGGTACGTTTGAGTTCAAGTGTTTCATCTTCACGCTTTTGCTTCGATTGTTCAGCCACCCATGAGTTTATCTTTTCCATTCTCTCCAAGTCGGGAAGTGTGTCCACGTTTTCTTTGGAAATGGTTTTGGGCTCAGGTAGCAAATCTTCGTTAATATTTTCCAACGAGGGAGGTTTGTTTGTCGGTACATCGAGGATTGTCGATGAATGTAATGAGTCGGATGCTGCCGAAAAAAGATTTCCGACGGCTACCTTTTGGTCTGACGCCGATATCTGTGCGTCGACTAAAGTATTAGACTTTCTTTCGGTGCTGTTCGAAACATCTCTAATGCAAATCCTTTTGGTGTCCAGCTCTTTGACATCTGGGATGCAATGGTAAACCTTTGGCGGTAGTTTGGGCAGGTTAAATTGCTTTCGGTTCGTGTTATTTGGCAGTAACCTAATGTTACTGGCATTTCCGGCGAGCCAAGCGTTGAGGTGTGCTAATGTAGCTTTCGTACGCGGTCCCATGCTATTCTTGTGATCTCTCTATTTGAACTGTGTGTCCATTGGGAGCTTGCCTACCAGTTCCGAGATTAGTATTGGGTTTTCTAAATATAATGTCGGGATATCCATTGTGTTGATATGCGTCACAAAGTTTTTTACCGTGTCGCTTAATGCCGGAATATGCTCGTGCTCGGCGCGCACCTGCCTTACATCTCGGAGTAACTCTAGGTCGATCCTTTCCGATTGTGTACGTTGCTCATCATAATGCCTCGATTGCAGCAATACGTACTTCTCAACCTCTGCGACTAACTCCATTAATGATGATTTGTTTGTGTTAATGGCTGAGGCAGCCTCCTCTTCTCTTGGCATTGTTGCCATTCTTGCTTTATCGGCCTTGCATTTAATACAGCAGAATGCGCAAAGTTTCGCTTCAAAAGCCTCAAAGTTTACAGTTTTCTGCGCTCGGTCCTCGGTGCGTTCCGACGATCGGGTTTGGAAATGTTTTTTCTATGCGACCCCTACCTTTCGACGCCTAGACATTGAGCCTATCCAAGCAAATTTTTATTTAGGCCATCAACTGCCCGGTGTCGATCGGTTCACAATGTTTTTCTCTCTTCCCTGATCGGTCGCACATTGTATGATTCGCAGTATTTCGGTCTTTCGCGGGAGGCCGCGTGTTACTTGGTTGGTAATGTTTTTGTTTGGTCGCGCCCGTTCTGCTCGTGCAGCAACAACAGGACCTAACTAAAAGTAATGTTAAACAGACGTCGCCAAAGCAGGAATTCGCATGTAAGGCATGCTTAGAGGCGAAGGCAGGCATGCTAGACTTAGACGCGAAGGCATGCTTATATTAAGAAGGCAGGAATAGAAGGATCATAGAGAACATACACCATGCACGCAGGATCAGCGACGCACTCGAAACATGAGTCAATTGCGAATAAAGAAAATCCTAGAGAACATGTACGATGCGCAGGATCAGCGACGCACTTGAAGCATGTGTCAAGTGCATGTACAGTGCGATCATAAAGTTAGCTTCAGGACAGTTCCAGGAAAAGGTCCCTTAAAAAGACGCTAGAAGCCTGAGAAAACCCGTTACAAACCCAATCATCGAACCGGTCAAAAACAGATCACTGAAACAATATTTGGCTCTCTCACTCGTAAGAAAGTGACCATCTAAATCCACAATGTACAAGAAAATAGAACGGCCTTTCTGATTGGCTAAACCCGAACCATGTAACGCTATATAAACGTAAGAAACCTTAGAATAAAGGTCAGTTATTAACGATACCTTGCGTAACCTATACGTGTGTCCTCGTTCACATATTACGTAGTTAGTTAGTGACAGTCCAAAACCCTCTTCCATACTCCAAAGACCCGAATCCTCTCCACCCGCGGCCAAGCTTCCATACGGAGACCGGCAAACGCCTCAGTGCGGGACCCGCTCTAGTCGTTGCTACCCGCGAAAACCCCTATCCTCACAGCCCTTTTCCACTCCCTTCCCTATTATGCGGACGACGCGGCAACACTCCCATTTGGCCCACCTTCGCGGGCCAAGATTGTCGACGCCGCGCCGCTACACCAACTGACGTGCGTCTGATAAGCAACTCAGACACTAGGCAATAGTTGCCCGTCGCACCCGTCGAAACACACCGCACTGCCGCACCCGTAATCTCTTTATGCGAAAATTGTTAACTGAACACTAGCTGAACACTAATTGTTGTTCTGAACACTAGTTAGCTGCTAGTAGTAGGCAGCGCAAACAGACGACGAGCGGAGCACTGTCCGCGAAAGTTAATTACTGTTCCAAGTCAGTATTACGTAAAGCAAACCGAATTTTAAAGTTAACGTTTAAGGCTTTTACTAATTCATGCAATCGTGTATGTAATATCTACCCCATCGGATACGTGCAGAAGACAGAAAACTCGCATGGTTTTTGCACTGTAATGTTAAAAGCAAAAAATATAAACATGTGCTGAAATGAAAACTAACCACTACACTGTATTTACTGTTGACATCAGCGTTTGTTTTAATTTTTGACACATCCTTTATTTCCTCAAAAATCCATACATAGCTGGTGGATAGGGTGTTATTAGAAACATGGGCGTTCAATCGGTAACCTGTTCATGATCCCGTCTTTTTGCTGAATGTTGTATTGATTTTGCTGTTAAAAAAATATGTTTCGCTAAGTTTTCATAAACAAGTTAGCATCTTCTCGCCTTGATTATATCTCGATGTTGCTCTGATATACGTTGTCACCCACCACTCATCACTATGGCAACTAAGACATTATATGTTTACAACAATTACAACTTCAAACTATTCAAATTAAAGGCTTACATAGGTTTCTGTTAAAAAATGACCTTCCCTGAAAATGAAAGATTTTTCTATTGAAAAATGAAAAATGAATGTATGGGAATGTTCTGTTGATTTTGTGGTAAAACAATGTTTGTTCCCTCAGAACCCTTAGGTTCATCAAGAATTGAACAAAACCACAAGTTATATTCAGCATACTCTTCCTCCTACACTAGACTCATTTCATTGGCAGATAGCATGGATCGATCAAACTAATGTAAACTAATTCAGTCGCGCTCGATATTGCTCTGATAGGTGTGATGCCGTCCGTCAAACTATATCCGTCAATCAATTATATTGTTATATGATATATAAGCTATAAAATTCAAAAACTTAGGCTTTTAAAATAGAAAAAGTAACCTCTAATCGGAGCATGTATGTACATGATTGCTATCTTTGTGTGATGGAAGTTCTAATAGTTCTCATTAACAAGTTAGCATCTTCTCGCCTTGATTATATCTCGATGTTGCATCGGTTATACGTTGTCACCCACCACTCATCACTATGGCAACTAAGACATTATATGTTTACAACAATTACAACTTCAAACTAATCAAATAATAGGCTTACATAGGCTTCTATTAAAAAATGACCTTCCCTGCAAATGGATGATTTTTCTATTAAAAAATGAAAAATGAATGTATGGGAATGTTCTATTGATTTTGGTGGTAAAACAATGTTTGTTCCCTCAGAACCCTTAGGTTCATCAAGAATTGAACAAAACCACAAGTTATATTCAGCATACTCTTCCTCCTACACTTAACTCATTTCATTGGCAGATAGCATGGATCGATCAAAATCATGTAAACTAATTCAGTCGCGCTCGATAGTGCTCTGATAGGTGTGATGCCGTCCGTAAAACTATATCCATCTATCAATTATATTGTTCTATGATATATATGATATAAAATTCAAAAATCTTAGGCTTTTAAAATAGAAAAAGTAACCTCTAATCGGAACATGTATGTACATGATTGCCATCTTTGTGTGATGGAAGTTCTAATAATTCTCTGCCGTTATAAAGCGTTTTTTCTTCACAATTGTTAGTATATTTTTTCTCATAAAATATACTTTCTTTAATTTCGTAGCAAATCACAAAACCAGTTCACTCCCGCTTTATTGCTACTGTTGGTCAGACGCCCCCCTCCCCGGGCAACAAACCATCATGATGGCAACCATAATTAATATTTCTATGTACTATAAAAATGGCAGATGGATAACGGGTGGTTCTTAGAGGAAAAATAAATCTCCACTCGGTAAGATGTCATCTTTGTGGTGGCTGTAGAGTATGCTCGAGTACCAGAGCATTTGGCTCGCAAAGTCTAGCCCACCGAAAATATGGCCGACAAACGGTTCCTCCCGTGTTCTGCGAGAGAAAGAGTGAAAGGAGAAAAACATGAAACATGCAAATGGGTAATACAAAATTAAAAACATACAGCAACAAAACAAAGCTCATTGGATGAGAAAGCAACTGGTTATAGCAGTAGCAAGGACTCCACTCTGTGTGTGCCTACCTCTTCGCGAAATCTTTACTGACGAGCGTGATGGCCCAGCGTAGACTGGATTTGTCACGCTTCGGTTCGCACCCGATGTACGCCGTCACACGCGTCAGATCAATCGTGCACAGCTTCTCGAACCCTTTGTCCTTTTTGTCGAACTTTCTCAGCACCACCAAAGTGTGCTTCATGAGCTGCAGCTGGCAAGAGCGCAGGGCCTTGGTGCGTTGATCGGCAAACTGCAACTCCATCGTCGGTTCCAGCACCGGTGACTTCTGTATGGTTCTGTACGCGTCGTTCAGTGTGGTGGTGGGCCTGAGAGTTAAGTAGTTGTTCTTCCGATCCGCCTCGTCCCAGTAAGTCCATCTGCAACAACATATTACGTTTAATAAGCGTACACTAATATGCGCGTGCGCTGCTTGGCTTACCGAACGACGATTTCCAACACTTTCTCCCCGTAGTGGATGGGCCGTACCAAGGCGCCGTTGAGCACAATCTCGTACAGGGTCAGCTTATTCCACGGGTACACCGTCCGCGAGGCCAATTCTTTGCAGACGTCGGATGCAGTCTTGGTTGGAGTAATATCCACGTTCACTTGCTGCTTCTCCTGCTTCACAGGACAGTTTAGTATCAGAAGTTAAATAGGTTAAAGTAATAAAATAGTAAATCAAATAGGTTTTATAGTTAAATAGGTTAGCTTTTACGAAAATCAATCATTAACCACAGGACAGGACAACATACACATGCTTAAAAGAGAGAAAAGGAGCCGTAACGTAGTGGAGAGTACGTAAGGGAGAGCAAGAGCAAGAGTAGGAGCAATAGTAATAGTAATAGTAATAGCAGTAGCAGAAGCAGTAGAGCAATTTGCTTTCGTACCTCCGCATTTGGTGTGTTGTTGTTCTGTTTTTCGTCCGGGCTGTTGTCGCACTCAATCGTGATCCACATCTTCAGATCACCAGAGTGTTTGACGGCATCGGAGAGGTTCTCTGCTGCCGCATGGTACCGTTGCAGCACCTCCAGCATCATCTGATCCTTGCGTAGCTCGTCGTCGCTCATTGGGAACAGCTGCGGGTACATCCGTATTAGATCGGCCACGACGTCTGCGTCCGATTGATGATAACCGCTGCTCGCTTCGTCCGCAACCGTGCGCTGGATCGAGTTCGCCATCAGCGTGGAACCCCAGATCATGGCCAAATTCGGGATCCCCATCCGGTTGTGCTGCTCGAGCGACGCAATGAACGCCAGGTGGCTGATCAGCTTCTTCAGCGTGTTGTGCTCGATGTGGGGCAGCTGCCGTAGCAGCTGCTGGTACGACTCCCGCCTCAGCGACTCGTCGTACAGCATGCCGATCGCCGTGAACGAGGAGGCGAACTTGCCGAAGAAAGAACCGGGCAGCTCGCGGATGAACTTCTTCAGGGCACCGGCCACGTCGTGTTCGTTGAACTCGGCCCGAGTCAGCTGCACAGCGAACGCATCGTCAGCGAACAGCTTCAGGATACGGCCGACGGCTGACACCGAGCCCGAGCGACGGTAAATGCCCTCGGACATCGCGCCTTGCGCGTAGATGAAGTTAACGCACTTGTCGACCAGCACCGGCACGTCGGCCAGTGTCAGCTGCTGGGTGTGTAGCGTGGAGCCGTTTTCGTGCGCCACTTGAAGGACTACCTTGCGCCAGATGTGCGTTTCGCGCGGCGAGCTCATGATGAGGTAGAGTGTCGGGAACGGCGGACAGTCGATGAGCATTGTGGGGCCAGCTTCGACGTACAGCTTGGCCAGCGACTGGGGATCGTTGGCGCTACTACTGTCCTCGATTGCCCCGATGCAGCGCGCCTTGCGGAGGTCCAGCTCGTCCAGCTGGTGGTCGGCGAAGCTGTAGATGTGCAGCCGTCGCTTGGTGGTGAGCAGCACCCACGCCCCGGCCCAGCACGCCGACACCGACTTCTTTACGTAACACCACCCAGCACGCAGGAACTCCCGCAGCAGCTCCGCCGGGAACACGTCCGTCACCGACAGCAGCACTTTCGACATCCACAGGTTGCGATCGGAGCGATTATGCGTAGCGAACATGTGCGAAGCGCGGCTGGTCTTGTGGCCGCCTCCGCCCGACATCAGCAGGTCTGGATTGCTGGACATAGCAGCGGCGGCGACGGCCGCCAACCCTCCGCTAGCGCTTCCAGCGCCCCCCTTCGGCAGGGCGAGAACAATCTCGAAGACGTGCAGAGGGAGCCCGCCTTCGCCCATGTACTTGTGCTGCAAGACGCACTGCAGTGCCAACAGGTGGTGCAAATGGATCGTCTCCTTCAGCAGCGTCTGCTGAGGGTCGAGGAACGTTTGAAGGATGCGCTCGCGCAGCACAACCGAGCGCGGAGCCATCTCGTAATACAGCGGCAGGTCGCCCATCTTGCCGGAGGGAATCTTTAGAACGTGACCTTTGTGCGTGATGAGTCGCTCAGTCAGTGCCGGTTTCGGCACCATCATCGTCGTCGTCACCGCCACCGCGGCCGTCTTCGTCGCTCCCGCCCCCGCCGCCGACGTCGATGATCCACGATTTAGGCTCGACCTGCGCTTGAGTACATTCAGCAGCTTGGACGCGACACTGCTGCCGCTGCCTCCCGATGTTGCCTTCGGGAGCTCTCTATGAGATGGCACCGAAGCAGCGGCAAGACCGCGCTCGAACAGCGGATCCGTACCCCCGATCGCCTCGAAGTACGTTGGGGGCGTTCCGAGAGCTGATTGGCGTGATGATGCCGCTCCAGGTGATGCAGCAGCTGCTTCTCCCCCTCCAGACGCGGCTGTTGCATTGTCATTGAGGGCCGGGTCCGCAGTCTGCACATCCTCGACGTACCAGTTGGTCTTACGTGGATGCCGTTTCGGATAGCTGAGGTCCAACGGATCACCATTGCTGCCGCCGCTGGCTATCGACTCTTCTTCTACCACCGACAGGTACGGCTGGACGAGGCTCTCCTCCACCAGGTTCTCCATGCTGTCCGCAGGAAGGGACAGGTTTTGGTGCACGATGTGGCCGATGCTTCTCGAATTGTTGCCACTGTTCCCTTTCATTGACTCCTCCGGCTTCAGCTGCGAATTGGGCAGTTTGGTCCGCTTCGGTTTCACCGGAACAGTTGCCTTGGGCAACAACACTCCCGGTAGCAGGAGCGAATCGGATCGCTCAGGAATTTGCGGGCCGCGATCGACTTGATCACTACCACCCCCACCAGCAGCTTCATTTTCATCCGCCGCCTGGCGCTGCTGCTGGCTTGGCGATGTTAAGGATGTGCGCTCCATGGCGGACGATTTCGAGTTTAGCATGTCTTCGATCAGCCACAGCTCCCGACTGCTGGGCTTGGAGGAGTCGAAACACAACTCCGGCTCCAGCGACGACTGGCTGTAGTTCGCCTCCGAGGTATCCGCGAGCGGGTCAAACTCGACGATGTCCGAGTAGAACGACACAGTATCATAATCATGCCGCTGACCCTGGTTCACGACACCTCCGTGGGCGACCGGAACCGGTTGCAGTACCGACCGTGATGATGATAGCACCTGGGGTTCCGCCAGTATGTTATAGATCGGTTGCGTCCCCCCGCCAGCATTACCGTAGTATGGTTCCAGGTTGTTGGTCGCCGCCGAACGATTCCCCTGTTCCCCATTGTTATCAGTACCTGGCGTCACCTCCGCCACTAGTATTGGTGGTGAAACGCTGCTGCTCGTCTGCTCGTGCGCTATGACATAATAGGTCCACGACAGCGGTCGATACTTGGCGACAACCGCCGCCTCCGTCTGTTGGCTGTCCTCATTCTCCATGGTGGTGGTGGTGATGGACGCTTGACGCGAGAAAATCTGGCGACTTCTATTGATGATAGCGACGACTTCATTTTCACCTCCTACACCATCGCCACCGTCTGCCTCCACCATCTGTCGCTTTCCTCCTGCCGTTTGCGGTTGAACTTCAACCAGTGACCCTAACTCCACCAATTGGCGTCCCTCCGGGAACATGTTGTCCTCCTCGGAATCGGCCATCGACGAGCGAGTACTGCAGGCACCGCCGGTGGCGAGGTCGCCACCCCCGCCGCTGCTCGACGAGCTCGATATTGCCCGGCGTGGAAGAATGTTCAGCTTTCCGTACAGGTGATTCTGGCTTCCCCCCTGTCGATCGCACAGCTGACCGCCATCGTCTAGCAGCATCGGGTGCTGGACGTAGAACGTGGGTTCGTGCAGGTTCGATTCGCTCTTGTGCTGCTTATGGCGATCGGCGAGCGGCTCCGGAGGTGGTGGTGGTGGGATCCATCCGAGCCCCGGTTTACCTTTCTCCACTCGCTGGCATTTGGGCAAGACGGTAGTATAGAGATTCGATCTGGTGAGAGGAAGACGCCGGAAGTTCGGCGGCAACCGCTGTGCCTCACGGCACACGGTGCCTCCCACCCCTCTATCGGGAGTGGTGGTGTTGGATGAGGATGCCGACGACACCGGGCTGGTGGTGTTGCTTTCGCTCGCGCTATGCACCGATCCGCCACCCGACGACGATCCGGGCCTGGATCCGGGAGCCGGCCGCAGATTGGACGGTTTGTTGCCCCGGCGTGGAATGTCATACGTTTGCCCAGAAGAAGAAGACGCTGGCTGCTTATCGGCACCTGCCCGGCTACGCTTATCCTTTTCCGCGTCGTTCACCCTGGACGTTGTGGTCGTTGTAATGGTAGTGTTACGCGGAAGTACGGTTGTGGTGGTGATGATGGTGGACGGTTCATCCAACAGCGGACTGGTGAACTTGATATTCTGCATCATCCCCCCTTCCGATTTGGGCTTGTCACGCTCCTTCTTTGCCGACTGGCGCCAGGAGTCGGCCGTTCCGCCTACCGCCGCCATTTCACCACCACCACGATCACCATCATCATCGTCATCATCATCACAGGTGGTGGTGGTCGAGTCGATGCCGCTGCTAACGCCGCCGGCGGAAGTGTTGCTGCTTCGGGTGCTCGAGCGCCCAACGCTCTTCAGTTTGCCGGCCGTCTCCTGGCTCCAGCTGACGATGGTGCTACTCGTGTTGCGCACGTTTTCCGCTACCTTGCGCGACTTGTGGGCTACCCTTTCGCCGATCGACTCGGTCAGCATCCGGGACGTGGTTCCGATTGACTTGAACAGGTCGCCCGGTGAGCTGGTTTTGTACTTGTGGTCCCCACTATCCCTTCGACCGCCGCCCAATTCACATTCGGTGGCTTCACGGTGGTATCCTGCCTCCATCCCGTTACCGCTATCGCCCGCAGCACCGTCCAGCAAGTTGCTCAGCGATCCGGGGCCGACCGAGTGACGACGTCGATCCGCAGTCGCAGCCGCCGCAGCGGCAACGCGACGACTGCCGTTGTCCCGGCGCTTAACGAACGACACCCCCGGGGGAGGTGATGGTGAGGGTTGCGGCGGCATGGCTGGTGTAGCTGGAGAGGACGTAAGGGATGGTGATGATGCTGGCAGAGGATGGTAAGACGGAGTCGACGGTAATGGCGGAGCAACGCGTATCGGTGTCTTCTGACTAATTACGATGACATTTTCATACCGCGTGCCCCGGAAGCCTTTCGCACCCTCCTCTCCTTCGTTATAAAGCTGCCCCTTTACTCGTCGCGGTGCCGGAACGGGACGGTTCAGCTCTTCCCCAATACCGGAACCAGGAACAGCGCGATCGGAAGCAGCGACGTTCGATGGCAGCGACACGAAGGAGGAACAACCGCCGCCGGCATTATCGGTCGGACGAACGACGATCGTGGCATTCTCGGACTCGCCGTGGAAGCTTCCCGACGAGCCGTCATCCGCTGCCAACCGGCCCGGTCTTGGCCGGGGCGACGGTACCGGTGGGTCGATGTTGAGCACTTTATGTTCTCTGTCCATATTTCTCTCTAGACACAAATCAGAACTGTGAAACGAAAAACAAAATCAGAATAAAAATCATGCTTTGAGGAGTGGAAAGAATACTAGAGAGAGAAGGCGAGTGGCAAAGAGTAGCTCCAATATATTGTTGCGTTGTATTCGCGATTTTGCACATATAATAAAATAAAATATTCGCGATTTTTGTGACAAGATGACGTTGTTGGTACCAGCACCGATACGCAGGCGACATAGTGGCAACAGTTTGTTCACGAGAGGCTTAAGCTTGTTCTATTACAAACACGCACAGATGCTAGAAAAGAAGTTGACGTGCGTGTTCGAGGCCACATTTTCAGTAATCATAAATTCGTAAGCAGTCGCTAATGTAGCTATAGTAAGTGTGTAAAATATCTGAAGACATGGAACTACATATTTCATTATTCTGTTTAATGTAAACACAGCCAAAAATATATAAAGATCATGAAGAGAAAAGGAGGTCTATTAGTGAACACCTAAGGTAGCGTGGAAAAATTTACTCGATGTCCCCCCGGAAATATCGCTTCCAAAGATGCCACCTGGCTCTGACTGTCACTGAAAAAACCGTTGAAATTTTCCAGCAGATTAAACATGATGAGGAGAGGAGTGAGGAAAACTGCCAAGAGATAGCAGAGGGGCAGAATACATTAAACATGAAACATGTGACATAAATTAAAATTTTAGAAAATGCAACCATGCAGAGGCCATTTGAATTGACGCTTCAACAGTTCACTGACGGAATTAGCGAAATGGACTCAATTCCGTAGTAGTATTGTAGCGCATTGGATGCACACCATGGAAACACACCGCACCAAACACCAATAGAAAATGTAGTCTATTGTTACCTGGGCGACACACAAATATCATACGTTTCAACGGCAGGCCACACATTTACACATTAACAACACACATTTAGTAACATCAAGAAGAACAAAGAATGGTTGAGAAATTAGTGTAAATATAGTCGAAACTCGAATAGGTTCAAACAGTTTAACAGCAAAAATTACCGCATGAACAAAAAATTATCGCGAAGCAGGTGAATACAACCGACGCTTTCAGGCAGCAAAATTGAAATGAGACCACGATTAGCAATTTCGAGGATAGAACGAGAAAAGGAATTTAGATTCGCGCGCAATCACCGGCGACTTATTGTCACACACCACTACAACTGTAATGGCACTCGTCTGCCAGGTGTAATAAAAACACAAAGCTGGGCAACATTGTACAGCCCCGAAGTTCATCGGAAGTGTCGTAGCTTGTTTCTTGAAAAAATTGCTCTCGTTCTTTCGAAGAAAGATTTTTGTGGAAAAAATGTGTGCCCCCCAGGGAAGGGCCCCCCCACATAAAGCGTGAAAACTAGCGTAAAATTAATTTGTAATGTAAAATCGTTTACGCTTCGTGTGGCAGCAAACATATAAAAACGAAATGTCGAAAGAGAAATAAATTGTTTTCTGAATATTTTTTTCTGTTTTTTCGATTTTGTTGCTATACCAGCAAATAAGAACTTAAATTATCCTCTGCTTGTAAGCAAAGCGTATGCAAAAAATATTGACGCTCGGGTTTACGCCTCGGCCGACCCGTAAACGTTTTGACAGAGGCGCAGCAGTTTGGCATTAATCTGTAATGTCAAAAACATTACGTTACGCCTCATGTAGCCCCCCAGTACCACTAGCAAAGAATGCCATTGTTTACATCCTAGGTTGCGGCGACGTGCAGCGGTGTCCGTAAGCAACTGTCCCAACTGAAGACGGTGTTCTCCACACAGAGTTGGAACGATAGCCGAACGACACGAATATAGTATCACAAAGCAGCCTTACTCAATGAATTTTACACGCGCTGCCATTTGGCAGAGCATAATTTTTTTTACACAAAATTGATTACGGCAAACTAATGATAATGATTGAAATTGATAATGATCATGCGCAGGTTGGCAGAACGCTAGTGTGTTGGAAGCATGTCGTTGACATATCGTACGCGTGTTGGTGTTACGGTCCAAGCGTCGCCGGCCTTTCCGGTTTATGGAAAAGGTGCGTTACGGCGACTGTTACTTAGAAGGGGTAACACCAACTGACGTGCGTCTGATAAGCAGCTCACACACTTAGGCAATAGTTGCCCGTCGCACTGCGGCTTTAAAAAAGACCAAATGGTACCGCTAGTGGTGGCCCTTCGTTTGTCAAAAACCCGTTGATAGCATAATCAATACACCCACTGACAGTCTCACTCGCGGTGCGCGGTTGTACATGCGCTGGCATTTTGTTGAGATTGATTTTTTATAATTATTTCCGAGTTCCGAGTTTCCGATGAAGCTAAATTGGGCGGCCGGGGAAGAACGAATGTGTAACGGTCTGCGGGAGGAATGCGACAACTGCCTCCCGACGAAGAATGTGCGAACGTTAGCGTCTGCAATTTCTCGGTATTTGGTGCTCCACATTGCCAGCCACCCGCATCGTCTGAATGCCTCCTCCACATAATGCATCGTAAATCGACGGCATTGCCTTCTCTCCACACCCTTGCCACCCTTGCCACTCATCCCCGTCGTGCCAGTTCGTTAAAAAGCCGTTGAAAACATAAATAACACACAGTATTTGTGATGTGACATAATATGACAAACAAAAACAATACAGCGGTGTGTGTGCTTGTAAAGCCACTTCAAAATCCCTCAAATAATATTACAACAACATTTGGAAAGCCAACTGTCTTGGGCCGTGCTATGCGCTAGCGTCACGCAGAATAAGTGTTCTTGAAGGCAGAAGATGAGGGGGGCGGTAGGTGGGGGTGTCGTTATATGACTCCTCCTCCGGAGTTCGGACGAGAAACTATAAATTTAAAATTAATTGAAAAAGAATGGAGCTATGAGGAAAAACGAGGAAGCACCGTGAGTTTTGCGGGAGAAATGTGACAACATCCTGTGCTAACGAAGAATGTGCAGTATTGTCAGTGTCTGCAGTTTCTCGGTTCGCGGTACCCATTTTTTTTCTATTGAATTATAGAGGCGTTTGGCAGTAAGAGCCGATATTTGCCTCTTTTCGCGGTACCCAGAGATTACAGCAGGGACATGACTCATGTGCACCCCACCCTCTCTTTATCTACGACCAGCCAGAACACTGTGCCATAGTTTTCCAAGAAGAGCAGAGCTGTTTTCTTCCAAAGGTTATCCGCCGCCATACATTTCGGCTGGTTAAGGGATTCACAATTCGGTGGTTGCATTCGTTTTCTACCACCCTCAAAACGATCGGCCATGGCCGTTCACATGTTAATATGCTGTCCCAAACATTACTACCACGCATACCACACACTACTTACCATGCAATTGGCTGTTGCACTTACGCACTGCGCACTGGAGTTGTCGCCGTCGCCGTCGCTGTTGCTGCCACTAGGCTCTCACCTTCTCCCGTCACGTCACTTTTTTAAGCTCGTTCGCCAGCCTGACCACGAATTTGTGGTCCGTGTCGTATGTCCAGATTCATTACTGATGACTGGGCGCAATAATTTTGCGCTGAAGCGCGTATGACGGACGCAAGAACCGCACGAGTGTGCGAAAGAGAACACACGATTGGTAAGGGGGGCTGCCCCCCGTTACGCCGTATCTTCGTTGAACAAACTTTATCACACATTCACTACTCCCGACTAAATACAGTTGGTCCCGCAGCGCGCGCCGCACCTTGACTTTACAGAGAAACTGGACAATGACTAATCGTGGGCCCTTTGTGGACTAGTTCATTTAAAATGAATTCAAAACAACATATCAATATCAGAATCAACACTACAGTAACTGTTTATCTTGGTGTGCTGTACACGCGCCTGTCATGCTGTGGAGTTTTTCACAGAGTTGGAGCTGACTGTCATCGCCATGCAGTTGTGTCTGTGATGGCGACGGCGTAGTTTTTTATGTGTTTAATGTGGTTTTGACGATTACCGGTACAAGAGAAATCACCTGGTCTGCCTTAAGCCTGCCTGTTCTCACCCGCGACACAACACACCGCTAATCGATCGGAACAAGAACGTTTGTCTTGCACAACACACTTCCTATTATCGTTGACGAATAGGTTGACACGAAGAAGCACCGCACGGGCCACTGACGGGAGAAATCACGTCTTCTAGGGCGACAAATACCTACCAGCTTCTGGCGATGGATATTTTGATAGGGACGATTGATCACGGAGAGATCACACAAAACACAAACACTGTGAGAATTGTTGACAAACGACGTGGTTCGCGCACGCTCGATTGACTTACGGAATACTGAATACCGAAAATACTGAATTCGTTATTGACAATGAGAAAATCAATGGTACCTTTGACAAAATATTAGCAACAGCGCGCAAATAAGAGACCGAACGAAACGCAACCGCCCTTGAGATTTTAAAGACAACCTTTCTCTTGTTTGTTTCTCGAACATCTCTCAATGAACAATGTCTCTAAGTGACTCTGACTAACCCGACTTTTCGATCCTGCCTCTGTGTTCTGCGCTCCCGGTCTCTGTTCTTCTGCGTTCACCTAACGAACGCGAAAGAGAGCATGTGACGATAGAGCGAGGTGCACAATTGACTTAACTCCGCAAGCACGCGCAGTTCTCACTCGTTCCGTACAAACCGTCCGCTCAATTGTGCTCTTCTGAGACGATATTTCTATTCGTTTGTTGCTGCTCTCTTACTGTTTGCGAGGCAGAGAGCAAAAGCCAAGATCGTCGGGAGAGACTGACTGTTTCGCTCTCGTTCCAATCGAAGAGAGCTTTTAGAGCGATTGTCGGAAATGTTCGGGAACGTTCGGCCGAGTGAGAGAATGTTCGCCAAGTTAGTTCTTGTGAGAGGGAGTGAGAATGAGAATTGCTTTGAATTCGATGTTTAAATCAAGGTTCACAGATTGACGGTTTGACGGTGAACACTAACCTTCCTGGGGAGCGTAACGTAATGTTTTTGACATTACAGATTAATGCCAAACTGCTGCGCCGCTGTCAAAACGTTTACGGGTCGGCCGAGGCGTAAACCCGAGCGTAAATATGGTTTACACATGCTTTGCTTACAAACATAGCATAATTTAAGTTCTTATTTGCTGATATAGCAACAAAATCTTAAAAAAACAGAAAATAATATTCAGAAATCTCTTCTATTTCTATTCTCTCGGATCAAAAACACGAACGTAAACACGTTTGATATTTCGTTTTAACATTTTTGCTGCCACACGAAGCGTGAACGGTGTGGCATTACAAACAAATTTTACGCCAGTTTGTACGTTTCGTGTGGCCTCCCAGTTTGGCATTTGTCTGAAATGTCAGATCGTTTGGCACCGCAAAGAAAATGTCCGTAAAGTGAGCAGAATTCTGTTGTGGGAAGAGTGAGAATGAGAATTCGAACGAAAAAGTGAGTAAACTTGTCAAATTGGGTTTGCCCTAAGAAATTTTGTTTAATTTGTATTGTGTTTCGGGTGCTGCGATTTCGTGCAGGTTCCGTGTGAACGAACCTTCACCGTCCTCAGTGAAAAATGTAGCCTAAGTCGGAGCGCAACAATGTCTGCATTTCTCCATGCTCGCTGGTCGCAAAACACACAAAATTTAGCCTAGCCAGCGATAGGGGTTGTGTTCGTTGTGTTCGTTTTGTTTGTTTTGGGGTTTGGCTCGCACACAGCTGAAAAGGGAAAAGGGCGTGAGAAAGCGGTGTTCGGCGAGATTGCTGCAGTGACAAGTGAGAAAAATAATAAAAAGATCACGGAGCAATAGGGATTGTCCCAGGGTGCTGTAGCGCTAGGAAAAGGGAGCGTAACAAAACGACCAGAAGCATGGTTACGGGTGAAACGCTGTTGAACGGTGCGTTATTGGCAACAGCCGATGCTGCGGTCTGCTGAATACGGCACGGAGGTAACATCGTTTTTTTCTGCTAGTTTTCCTACATCCCCATCTCCGCGTAGAGTTGCACGCATCCATGTACGCTATTACACACATGATTGGTTTTTTGGCTAGGTTTCCATCGCAGAGCAGCCACACACCGTAGTGGTGACAAATGCCGCACTGTCCTACTTTCCCTTAGTATGAAGGTGTTGGCGCGGCGGAAACAACACAATCCGAAATTGTGAAAGGGAGGAAAGTACAGGGCGTTGCAGTGTCTTCCAACGACTGGGCAGGACACATCTGCGCCCTGCACACGGAAACACTTGGCACGATGCGTTTCAACAAGCAGGAGTTAGTGACGCTTGCTTCTCAACCGAGCAACAAGTTTGAAAAGGAAGGGCCATTGTTTGTGACAGAAAAACAGGAGGGTTTCTTCCGCAAGACCGAGGGTAAGTTCATCGTGCAGTATCCGGATGACTCGAACACGGCATCCAAGTTTTCGGTACCATTACCTAATAGCCCCCCGTCGACTATTGCTACCACGATTTGATAACTTTCGGTGTGAAAACGCTCCGTCCTGTTTACGTCGTTTTATTAATTCAAATTGCGGTACTTTTGCTATGTTTATTTGCTTGAACATGTTTGCTATCCTTTCATTGTCGTTCATGAAATACGTGATTTCTGTTGATTTGAGTCTAAATTATATGTATGTTTGTTGCGCCTTCACACATTTTACCAGGAGCAGATTTGTTCCCATTCCGTTTGCTGTAAAGGGCGGTCTACACGCTGCGATCTGGCAATGCAATATCGCTTGAAGTGACATCTCCGGAGATGTCATAAATGTCACGGCCGCGGGTGGAAATCTGAAGACTCGACATGCAATTTGTGACCAAATTTCAAAACAGGGTCAGTTTGTCGGTTGGACATGTTGGAATCAGCCATGGAAGCAACACTGTGTTGGTTTGCCTTACCATTGTGCTTTACGGTTAAAAAGCGAAAAAAGAACGTGCGTAGAGGTTACAGTGTCGAGGAAATTGCTTTTAAATGGCATCGTATGCCTCCGCCTTTTTATTCCGATCACTATATTTTTTATTTTTTAGTTGCCAAAGACATGGCAGACTTTCGTAAATTTTTATAAATTCAGTTACACACTTTCGCGAACGTTGACGAAGCGTCCAAAATATAAATAAGAGGCCAAAACAAAACATCAACAAGTCAACCGACAAACTGACCCTGTTTTGAAATTTGTTCACAAATTGCATGTCGAGTCTTCAGATTTCCACCCGCGGCAGTGACATTTATGACGTCTCCGGAGATGTCACTTCAAGCGATATTGCATTGCCAGATCGCAGCGTGTAGACCGCCCTTAAATCTATTATCTTTTTCCGTTTCCTGCGCTTGCCTCTTGTAGGTAAGGGTGTGTAATTCGCGTTTTTTTCTTACTGTTCTTCCTTTGTCACTTCTCTGCGGATGATTACTTTTCGGTTTCTCTGTTCTTCACGATATTTTTTTTATTTTACTTCTTTTCATTTCTTCCATTATCGATCAACGCTCTGGTGTCCTTCTAACATGTACAATGCCTTTTAATGGTTACCGATGAACAATGACTATGCGGATGGTGCAACATATACCACTAAACCATGTGTGTTCGCCCACATTTTCACTTCTCGTTCCTGTTCCTCTCTGATCGCGACGCTGAACACTCACTGTTTGCCTATCTGCCTTTGATCGGATTTCAACCGGATCGACTTGTACTTGCTGCTGATGTTATGCGCGCTACATTCACTCTTACTATTATCACCCTATCACACCTCGCGCGTTCGTTTTTGGTTTCGCACTCATTTATTTACATTCTCAAACGGTCCTCGTTCCGGGCGGGGAGGGTCGTTAACTGATGCAGTCGAAACGAAGAGTCTCACCGAACAGGTCGGTCGTAGTCTGCTGAAGCGGCAAAAGTCGCTCAGTTGCATCGGTGGTGCGATTAAAGGTTCGTTATTTTATTAAAAATGTTTATGTTTATCACTCTAGCCACAATTAACCATCACTCATCGCCATTAACACCATAACAACGCTGTACAGCACTGTGTGTATCGGCCAAAGCTCGTTGGACTAACAATCGACGGAGAGTGGATCTCTTCCATTGTCAGAAGCTTCGCGATCACTGGCATAAATTGCGGAATTTGATCGCAAGCTCCTGTGTGCAGGAAAGAGTTACTCAAGAGATACTCAAGTATGCGTTGACCTGTTGTTTTGCGAAACAATGAAAAAAAAAACACACACGCTAAAATAGAACTTAATGAACACATGTACGTAGAACTTAACGGTTCATGTATGTTGTGCCAACGAAGATAGTGTCTCCTTGATAAGGTGTTCTAAGAGTAGTAGTATCAGCTTTGAAACGCTAGCCGCGCGTCTGCAGACCGAGCACAGTCTTTACGAAGTGAAGCTGTGATTTGATAACGTTTTATGAAATGGTTTTGAGCATTCTAACCCTTACATCGCATTGTTGCTAACCAGGCTAACCATAACGTTTGTTTATTGTGTAGTAAGATGACCTCTTTGACCTGGCGTCCCGTTCGACATTTTCGTATCAGATTTTAGTTCATCTCAAACTAACATTTTTCGTTACCAATGTTATTTAATTCTACGCCACTAATGTATGCTATTTGGTTTCGATTTCTTGCATTCATGGTTGTAAACTACACCAACCAACCTCTACAGTCAGCAGCGAAAAGTGGTGTCGGTTACGCGGCAATTTGTTGTTCTATCTTAAGTCAAGCGATCAATTTTCCGAACCGCAAGGTTGCATTGTGCTAGAAAAGTATAAGTGCCTCAAGCATGGCGACGACCAGCAGGATGCAGATGGTTTTGTTTTTTACTTAGGTACGGTAAACGGATGAAATGGGAAGGAACTAAAGTTCCTTTTCTAGCGGTCCGCAATGCTTACATGATCCTTATGGCTTTACTTTCTTATGCAGAGTTCAATGATGGTCTACGGCAGCGGTTTGCGGCAAATACTGAGCAGGAGCGCTTCGAGTGGATGCAGGCGATTGGTTTAGCCGGGTATGATATCAAGCGAGCACAGCTCAAGTACTTGCGTGAGCAGATTGACCGTAAACGCGGCATGATTCACGACGTCGACATCGATATGCTACGCTTGCAAACTGGAAAAGAAACAGGTGATTGATGCTTCTTGCTTTTGCCGTAATTTTTTACTACATTTCCAACTTCATTTTCATATTTCTCTGCCGAACGATTATCGGGATAGATTTAAACGAGGTGCCAATTTGCGAGTCAGTGATCTCATGTGATAATCTGCTGTGTGATGGGAACGGAAAGCCCCCGAATCCCTCCGTCGTGGTGCAGGTTACGTCAAGCAATCGGGCGTCGGGGTGGATCAAGTATGGCCGCACAGAGGTGATCGAACGTTCCTCCAACCCACAGTTTATCTGCACAATTGCATTCCGAGCTTGCGACGGGTTGCATGCCGAGTCGCAAATTCGCTTTACAGCATACGATGTGCGCGAGAAGGTCACACAGACGGCGGTTCCCATCGGTTGGGCCGAGATAGCGCTGGGTGTGATTGCGGACACGTCCCGCCTGCGCATCCCGCTGCGTACGCAGGTGTGCGGAGAGAGTGCGGGCTTCATCACGATTGCGACTTGCGTGCCCGACACCGAGCGGCGAAATAATCCACGGTCACCGGTCAAGTCAGGTGTGGGACCAGGTATCGACACGGGTGGCATGGAGGTACACGGCCATCGCCGGTCGCAGTCACTACCACCGAAGCTAGGCATTAAACTGTTCATCCCACCGCCATCGAAGATTGCCCTCGTATTCACTAACCCGAGCGTAGGTGTTTTCCCTGCAAGAACATCGGAGCAGTAAAACGAAGACTAACACTTTGTCGTTACAGATGCATACCTATCGCCTGCACTCTGGACTGGGCGGGGACATTAGCGTGTTGGAGGTGATGCTCGAGAGTCAATTGTGCTACCTGTTGCCGCAACAGTTGCTCTCGATTTGGATTGCTCGCGAAAAGGAACTGCTGCAGGAAATATCCGGCATGGGCGAGCTGGGCTATGAGTGGCGCCAGCGGCAAATGGAATTACTCGACAAACATCTAAAGCTCCTCAAGGACTACTCGCAGGCGAAGCAATATCTGCACCAGCAGCAGCAGCAGCGTGGCAAAACCTTCAAACCGAGCTGCCGAAAGGCGGACGAAACGATCGAATTTGCGCCCGTCAACCTCCACCTGCAGCGGATGTGGGCACATAACGATACGCTGAAGCGCGCTGGCATCCTGGATGTGATTACTGTAGGTGCCTTTACGCGCCACTCCGGAAAGGCGAAGACCGGCGGGCTGATTAAGCTGCTGCAGCAGATCAAGGACTCGCCGACGAAGCAGCAGGCACAGCAGCAGCCAGGCGGAGAAGCGGGTAGCACGCACAAGGTCAACGCAGCCAACGATGCAGTGCAAGCGATCAAGCAGCTGCGCTCGGAGATTGTGGCCATCATGTCGCAGCTGTTGCTACTGGCGCGATCGAAAAACCCGAAAGGCATGTTACCGCTGTGCGCTGAGATGATGGCAAAAACGCGTACCCTGTTAAACATCTGGGAACCGAGCCTGGTGGAGGAGGCTTTCGCATTTATTGAACGGCACCGTATCATCGATGATACAACAACGGGAACAGCTGGTGGCGGGGAAGCAGCAGCATTAGGTGAATGGTCTGGGGCAATGTCACCGTTTAAGAAAATTACCCAACAGCTAGGTGCGCTTGATCTGAAGTCTCCTGAGCTGGAAGATTTTGCCACTCCTCTTGGCCCGGCGCCAGACCTTTGGCCACAGGTGCGCACGAGCAAATGCGGAACGCTTGGGCCGCTGGCAAAAAGCAAATCGCCCTCATCGCATGACATAAGCACGAGCATCGCGACCGTCCAGTGCACATTCAATCAACTTGCCTCCACCAACCAAGCAGACGACGATGCGGCTTTGCTAGCTTCCACCAACGCGTACTCGCTTCCCGCTGCCTGCTACTTACCGACGGATCAACCGGCTACATCAAAAGTAGCAAAGCGGATGTCGAACCCGGGGGAAATGAGTACTGAGACGGGGGCAGATCTCAAGTTCAATGAGACCCACTTCGACGTGAATGGCGACGTGACAGAATCGAGCCCGGGTCCTTCCACTGCTACGCTGTCGACGGTCGGCGGAAGAAGTGAGCTACTTTCTAGCTTATACGATGAGCACGGCTATCTAGTCGAAAACACTGCCATCGTGCTTGGCCATAATGGTGCCTTCCTCGACACCAGAGTGATGAGTTCAAGCCCTTCGGCTAACTACTATCGGCCGACGGAGGAACCGGAACCTCTAGATCTAACGCAACTCAACATCGAAGCGAGCGTTATGTGCTTGGTGTCCAAGGTGAAGTTCCTGTGTGGTCGATGTGGCAGCCCTGCGGTTCGTTTACGCCAACCAAAAGGTGCGCTGGGTTCGGCGGTCGGAGGCGGTCGCAACAGTTTCGATACGCTGCCGCCGGATGTGGTCACCAATCAACCATTGTCGCTCCCTGCTGTATCCGGTGAGCTCAACCTGGTTCCGACCCAGCCGGAAAGTAGTACAGCCAGTGCACAAGCAATCGCTATGATCGCCGCCGGGAACAGTGCTGCTGCAACGAGCAAAATTGCACTTTCCAGTAAGGAACTTAATTTGGCGCTCACGCAAGCGGTCGGTGAGGTAACGCGCAAAGTAAAGAAAGGCAACAAGTTCACCGATGGGCTGGACCTGTCCGCCACCACCGATTGGGCGTTAGAGTTACGCCCATCAATGAAGAAGCTGCGCCAAGCGATGGATGGGTTGCTGAAGACGGCTCGGCTGATGCACTCCGTACAGCGGCTGCAGCAGGATATGCGCAAAACGAGCGCCACCTTGTCGATCATGTACCGACGCGACGTATGCTTTTCGCAAGCGCTTACAGCTCTGGTGTCTGGTCTGATGGCCAAACTGTGGGGTCAGAATGTGACGGAAAACTTTATCAGCCTTCTGGTCCAGCTCGGACCGCTGGCGTGCTTCGAGGGGCTACTTTCGCTGTACGGCAACGAAACCGACATGTGGGGCGATATGAGCGTCGCGGTTGAGGACCTGGCAACGGTGAGCTTCACGCTCGTCAGGAGCAATTTGCACCGCGACACGAAAGCGGTCCCAGTTCCACGCGTGACCGGCTCCCGCCAGACGCTGCGTGTGCTGCTCCCAGTACCGGAGTCGGTCTTTTGTCACCTTCCGACAAAGGAAGCGGTAACGTTCCGCGTCACGCCAGTGTTTTTCAATGTGGGCATCAACGAGAAGGCCACCGTAGCGGAAACGCTCGGCTACACGCGGGAGCAGCACCGCTCAAATTGGGACAATTACGACCGGCTCAAGCGCTACCACGGACGCTACCGGCGCGTACCGTTCAACTTCGTCAACCCCGTCTGCTCTGCCAGCCAGGATACGCCGACGAAGTTGTTGTACACGGCGCAGCAGAAGGAACTACTCGTGCCGGAGGCGACGGTCGTAAAGTTTCTGACCGAACTCGAGGCGGAACTGCGCTCGCATGGCACGAAAAATTATCGCGTTCTGCAGTTAGCGGAGGACATCACACGCGCGGTGCAGGGGTTGCGTTTTACCTCGTGCAAGAGCGCCAAGGACCGCACGTCAATGGCCGTAACGCTCGAACAATGTCGCGTGCTGCAGCAAGAGTTCCATCTGTCAACGAGTAATGTGCAGAACGTGCTCGACACGATGCGCAGGTTGGTGCAAGCTGCCGAAAATGGCATGTACTATGATTTCTGATACCCCTCGTGATTGTTTCTGTTTCCAGTGAGGGTACCAGATCCGACAATGCGATGAAAAACATTGGGATACGGAAGTACGCGTTCAATCTACCGCAAGTGCTGTCCCTGCCAGCTGTCTATCGTCCTCCAGCCGGAGCCTACGGCAAGGCACAGTCCTAGTGCAAAGGTCTTCGTTCGTTTGATAGTTTATTAAAAATACTTTTTCTTATTTATTCCTCACCTCTTATGGCAAGTGCTCTACCGGCCTTATTATCTTTCAACAGTATACCTCGTGTTACGTTTTTATTGAAAAGCTCCATCGCTCGGCTCAGTCAAGCAAGGGAACAACCCGGTGAAGCACGCCTGTAATAATTTATGATTCTTTAATTCCGATCTACTTATCGTAATCCTAAGGAGGCTATTTAAGGTTCAGAACCATAGTTTTGTTAACGTGTTATATTCTTTTATTATTCTTAATATTACTGTTTTTTTTTTAAATATGTGTGTTTCAAGTAAAATAAGTCTCCCGTTGTTTCATGATGGTTGCGCCGCGGTGATACCATACTACGAATCAGTTACTGTCGCTTCTTGGTAATTGGTTGTGTATTCCAGGAAATCTTATCCTCGTAATCTATATCTATACAATTGATCCTACTTACAGCGCATTAGAATCATTAGGTTTACTAAGCAGGTCCCATTTTAAAATCTACGAAAAAGTACGTACACCTCAAATAACACCATCCCTCTATTTATTACTAATCACCAAAAACGAAACCGTAGTGGTGACGGAACATAATCTCTTATGTTCTTCGCTGCGAAACCCATATATCGCGTCTTCATGTCATATATAATATTTGTTTGACAAACGTTAATGCCCAGCTTCAGTGATCGACTTTCGATTTGCGAATGGTTTGCTTGCAGCGTTTTTACCTATTAATCAAACCACAAACGCTAATTTTACCAAGATCGCACCGGGCCCGCGCCAGTCCCGCCCGTAAAAACACAACGTTACTGTAAGCAAGAGAGCAACTATTAACATTGTCTCTGTATCTGCAGGCCAAGCCCGATTGGGCGATTGTAATTGCCGGATAAAAAAACGTTTGTCGTACTTACCAAAATAACCTGCCGGCCATCGTAAACTTGATTTACCCAATTCTCTTGAGCGGCAGCATGCGTATTTGCCAGTTCACATTTACCATTTAGCACTGCAACCCCCGTCTCACCTCTTGTAGTCGGTGAGACTACAGTGCTAGCAATAGCGTACATGGTTACGATAATTTCAGTTAAATTTGCATAATCCATACAGTCCCCAAACAATCAGAAACATTTCTAGCCGACGAGGCTCTATTATCGAATAAGGTAACAATGTTTCTAGAAGGATCATATATACAACAATCAAAAACGTATTAGAACAAAACCAAGAAAACATTAACATTTTCAAACAACGATGTAAATAATCTCAACATTAATCGCAACGATATTATTATTATTGTGCATTGATAACATTATTATAATGAGTACTTTATCAATGTTTTTGTTCTCTGCCATCGTTTGTGTAGCGCGCGACTTCAACGCTCCAACAACAGTTTGTGCCAAATGTTAGGTTGTTAAAGTCACTGGAACAACGTACTCAAAAAAGTAGTATTGTTGTTACTTGCGACGTTAAGCGGGGACTGTTTCTGTTACCTTTTTGTTTCGTTTCGGCTCATTCACACAGAGCATCGGATGGCGCCACGGAGTGAACAGCTAAGAAGTAATCTAAGCGTTACACGGACGTTGAATTTCCTGTTCCGCGTGTGCCGATCGCAGACCCGCGCAGTGATCAGACAGTGGTCAAGTCGAACGTGTTGCCACGCGTGGCGTAATTGGAATTTACAATTGGAATCGGCCTTTGGTTTTAGCAACAGCCTTTGCTGAACGGAGCATGGGCCTTGTATACATTATTTTGAAATAAAACATTTGAAAACTAATCACCTTTTGCGTTGCCGAAACGATCGGGAACGAAAGAATGGACGTATCGAAGCCGGCGCAAGGCGAATAATCCGAAAAACAAACTTGTTCAATTTCAATTCGTTCGATTCGAAGATCTGGAGGCTAAGTTGAATAGGTCGCTGAGGAATGCGAATTAATCGTATGCTAGCATTAGTCAAGCTCAAAGACATACTCGAATAAGGTAATTAGTTATTTATAGTGTGATATTCCTCGTTTAACCTTTCTTTCCGTGTCTTTGGTGACGTCGTGAAGTAAGCAAACGAAAACGAGACGCACACCGTTGCTGTTGGGTTGTCCGTTTCACGGGGTTTCGTTGGTAAAGAGTCCTTCGCCGCCGGTTGCACAACGAGCGACGGCGAAAGTGATCGTTTGCTTTATTATTGCCTTCCCTATTGCTTGTCACTTATCTTCGTCCTTAGCACTCTATCCATAAACCGTGTTTGCATACTTGCTCTATATATAACGATATAAATAGATGCTACGCACTGTTTGAGGTTTGCTTTGCGTTGCTGATTAACACACACACTTTTATACAACGGAATGCGGAGCCAACCGGAGCTGGACTCGTTTAACGCCTGCCAACGACCCTTCCTGCGCGACCAAGGCTCACGGCTCACTGACTGGACGCATAAATTCCACTATCTTTGCCCACTTTCACATGTAGTAGTAATTTATAAATCCCTGCTCCATTAACAGTCCCTAACGCCCACTGGTTAAATTTTTCGTGATCTACTTTTTGTCTCTCTCTCTCTCTCTCTCTTTCTCTCTCTCTCTCTCTCTCTCTCTCTCTCTCATTCTCATAAATCCTATCGTCTAAGGCTTATAAATAAATATGCTCCAATTCCGCTTTAGTGATGGTGCTGGGACAATAATTGTTAGTAGTCGTAGCAATAATAATAATAACAATAATAATAGTAATAATAATAGTAGTATTAATCGTAATAAGAATATGTGTTGCGTGCTGCTGATCCTACCACGTTTTTCTACTACCGCTACACACTGCGCCACGCATGGTGCTCCTCCGTTGGAACGAACTTTGGGCTCGCAAAAAACGGTACGGGCGCCTTGCGACGAGCGGGGGGGCAGCAAAACTAAACAGCGCGCGCAAAAAAACAATAAACGAAACAATCACCCGCGGCCTGCTCAGTGTTTGCTCACCCCACAACGGCAGTCCACTACCCGACCCAGAGGGGGGGCACCCTTTAACACCATCCCTCGGAGTCGCACAAGGTTCCGGGGTCCCACTTCCACAGGCTGTGGTTGTGTGCTTGCGCTAACCCCTAACAGCAACAACCACAACAACATCAACAACAACAACACTACAACGTTAAAATTAGGTAAACTAGAACATCATATTGCCACTTAATTGCATTCGCCTACACCACGCTCCGCCACGCTGCTGCTGCTGCGCGCATCGCGAACTTTGCTTCGATTGGGTTGGGTTGCCACATATCCTACTCTGTGTTCGCGTGTCCGTGTCCGTGTGAGGTAAGCCTGTGTGTAGGTGTGGTGTGTGTTGGTTTTTGTTTCTGTCTTCTTGTTTTCTGTCTGGCTTGAGAGTGATACAGTTCCGTCACTCACTATTCCGTCTGACGTAGCCGACGCGCCCCTGACGATCTCACTAGGAGTGATTCCAGTATTCGAACCGCTAGTGATCGGGAGACGCCACCACATTCCACTGTGTGCTGTGTGGGGCTTCCGGGCAATCCAAATCGCCGAAAGTTAAAAAAAAAAAACAAAAAACGCTTGGAACTCAAGGAACATGGGAGTAGAAGCTGGTGTAAATGCCGCTAAAACTAATCTATACAGCGTTTGGTTTGGACCTCCGAATGATAGTGGTGTGCTCTTTTCAAGAGAAACTCGATTCGATTTACAAAGCCGGAGCACATACGGAAGTTGCTTCTTGGTTTTAGCTGTCGACTCTCGACGTTGCAGAGCAGTATCGACGTGTCCGACATGACCCCAGGCCCCCTTGGTCCAATCAACTGTCTAGTCCGGCTCTTCTGGCTAGTACCCGGTTATGGTACCCGCGAATAGAATCTGTGATACAGCGGATCCAGCAGGATCGATCGATTAGCGCTCTGTGGGCACACTCATGGGAACTTCCAGCAACAGAACCGTTTGTCAACCGTCTCTAGTCAGCTCTAGACCAGCCAAACGATCAGTGCGCAAGCTCTTCGCGGCGACCGGCCACCACAACAACCCGTGGTCCGGGCTGGCTAGACGCGATCAAGATCAAGGTTGTACTGTTGCGGTCGTAAGCAATCAAACAGAAAACGGGGGACGCAGAGAAGTTCACGAGAGAAGGGAATGGAAGATAGTGAGGGAGGGTCAGTACAGCTACAAAACAAACAAACTACAGAACCCCGGCGAAACGAGATCCCCCGCCGGTGGGGTGGGTGGAACCGGGATAAAACGGGTGGCTGGCTGGCTGGCTGGCGGTGGTTATCGAATAGGACGCGGTAGGATAGTGTGGTTCCCGGGTCCCGGCCATTTCATCTCCCGTCCCCTCCCGGGTCGACTGGCGCCGGCGGCGGCGACGGCGACGGCGGTGTCGCCGAGCCGTACGGTAATGATCACTTTACGGTGTCAATAGTGACGGTGCTCGCGCCGCCCGTTGCCACTGCCCATGATGTTTGGCTCCCGGAAGTCGCCACGCTGGTGGTTGCTCTTGTGGTGGTGATGGTGGTGTCGCTTCTTCTCGCCCTTCACGCACACATCCGACACGACCATCTCCGAGCCGTCGCGTAGCGCCATGCTGTCGCGCCCGTAGTCCCGGCTGCGCGCCGACAGGTTTTCCCGCGACCTACAAGAGACAGGGAGGGACGGGTGCGTGAGCCGACAGCCAAAGGGAACCGCAACGGAGACACCGAGCGATGGCCTTACCTTTCCAGGTCGCGAGTCCGGCTGGCCTCGAGGTTTTCGCGCGACCGCGACCGATTGACCGGCGGGTCCATCGTCTCCTTGCGCTTCAGCCCCGAATGGCCGCTGCTGTGGTGGCTCTTGGAGGCCGACTCGTGCAGGTTCTCCCACGCCTGCCGGTAGTACCGGTTAAGCCCGTTCCGCGACTCCGAGCTGGAGCTGGAGAACGACGCCACGGTGTTGCAGTCGGGTGACGCGCGGTGACGGTAGTGCTGGTTGGTGGTCCGGTTCCTGTTCGTCGGGAGACAAACGAGAGAGAGAGAGAGAAAGAGAGAGAGAGAGAGAGGGCCGGGTTAGGGCAACTTCCGTTACTTCCGCACACTTTTACACGGCGGTGCTTCCGCAGGCTTTGGCTTTGCGGGGTTGACTGAGGTTTACGACAACAAGTAAGCAGCGGAACTACTACTGGTCTTCGCTGTCTATTCTCCGTCAACCGCTAACCGTTTCGAGATCCTGATACACCGCTACAGGGGACCGCCTAGGGAAGAATGCTAGAGGCGGGAAAAGGGCAGATAGGGATAGGGCAGCCTGATAGAATAGAAAAGGGTGATCCATCAAGTGTTTGGATTTTAAACTACCGATTGCTTGACTTTAAAACATCAAACCGATTACTTGCGTTTCATAACGTCAACATTTAGTAACATCTTTGCCGTTTACGAAATGGGATACTGTGCGTTGGCACAAATTTTGGGAAACATTAAAAGCTTATTTCCGAGAGCGGTGAGCCTTCAACTCAAACTGTTTGGAAACTTGGACGACATATGGTTCCAACCAGGACGGCGCTACGTCCCATACAGCAGCGACAGCCGACAATCCCGATATGCTGCGCCCTCGATCTTCGGAATCCAACCACTGGATGGACCACCCTCCCCAGTAAAGCGATTAAGCGACCCTTCTTGCCTCCATCCTGCTACACACCACAATCTTGAGATTTGCAGTAAGACCTGGGGGATGCGCGAGTGTGCGAGAAGAAAAGAGATGAAAAAAGAGAGAGAAAGAGAGCAAGAGTGGGAGAGTGGGAGAGAGAGAGAGCGAGAGAGCGAGAGGGCCTATACAATAGTCCAACAGCACCGTCAAACGGGGAGAAGAGTGCGGCAGACAAACCCGGCCTTCGGGGTGCGTCAGCGCGGTCACCCGTCCAATCCAATCAGTCCGGTGGTCCTCTGAACCCCTGTGGAACCTCTATGGCGATGAAACCGGTCTGCTCCCGACCCCTCAAATTGGTTTCAAAGGAGCGAATGAGAGAGTGAGAGATAGAGAGAGCGAGAGAGCGAGAGGGTCAGAGAGAACATAACTCAACGTCCACAATGTCGCCAAAATATTTGAATTGTGGTTGGGGAAGCCAGTGGTGGTGGTGGTGGTGGTGGCCATGGTGTTGGTTGCTTGGTTGGTTGGTTGGTTGGTTAAGGTGTGATAAGTATCGGTGGTGGTAGTGAAGTGACTGATCATGAAGTGATAGCCAGTGGTGTTGGAGGAACAGGATGGAAGAAGAAGAAGAAAAAGAAGAAAAAAGAAGAATTTACAGGACAGAGCTGAACGGTGAGCGGTTGATGAGCGCGCATAACATAAAAAAAACAAAAACAAGAACGAAGACAACATAGAGTAGAAAGGTAAAAGTGAAAAATGGGAACATGAAACCAGATAATTTACGTAGACACAAAACAGAAAATAGAAACAAATAAATAATAGTTTCGACATAAAAAAGCGTAACAAACAGAGAGGGAGAAAGAGCGAGAGGGAGAAAGAGAGAGAGAGAGAGAGACAGATAGAGAGAAAGAGAAGAGACGGAGTTTGAACACCAACAACAATGGCAAACAATAAAATGAGCGCTTACGTTTGACTTTGGGCTACGGTTTTTTGATTGCATTTGGCTGTTGTCTTGGCTGTTCTGGTATTGGTTTCGTTGATTTTGTTTTTGTTGTTGTTGTTGGATGGTGGGTAGTAGTGGTAGTAGTAGTAGTGGTGGTAGTAGTAGTAGTATAGTAGTAGTAGTAGCGTTTATTAGTACTAATTTGGTTTGGTTGAGTGGCACGCATACACGCGCATCGGTTGTGGCGATGGTTCGGCGTGGCGGTGCCTGCTCTGCGTGTTCCGTGCACGTGAGCTACTGACTGGGAGGGGGCGGGCGGGAGGGGGCTCTATGCGTCCATGATGCATCTTGGTGGCGCCGGCTCCGGGCAGGCTAGCTCCGCTGCACACTGCCAGCGTTCAGTTGTGTTGTGTGTTTAGTAGCGTGGGTAGATGTGAGGTAGATGTTACGCGGGTGACGCTACATTAAATGCTGCCCCAGGTTGGTGGCGTCCATTTTCATTGCACGATGTGCGATGTGATGCGCCGCGCTGAGCTACTGGCCTCCTGGTTATGGCTTCTACCCTCCCCCTCCTCGTCCCACCTCCCCCATCCCTCCCGGGTCCGGGTCGAGATCGTACTACTGCTACTACTACTGCGACCGGGAGGCTGCCCTTTTGCGTGGTGTTCCCGCGTGGTGGTGCGCTTTCCTGTTATCGCCGGCGCTGCTGACGTGTTGACGGGCTGCGGCTGACAGTTGATAGCTCTCCATCGAGAGCTACGCTCCGCTGTTAGACAGTGGGGGAAGGTGTCGGGGGAAAGAACGGAATCGGGAATGGGTGGGGGGAAAGGGGGGGTCGAGGTAAAAGGGAGTGAACAACTCACAACCAGAACCACCATACCACCTTCCGGGGGCCCCACTTCCGGGGGATCACTACACCAACACGCTCTCTGCGGCACTCTCACCAAATGGTTAGGTTGCCTCTGCTGAAGTTTATCGAGACTAACACGACACACACACACACACACACACACGCACGCACACACACCTACCCTCGTACAAGCACGAAAGTTAAGTTGTTGCAACTGAAACTGATGTACTACTGTCACAGGGTTTGAACTGACGTCTGCCATATTGGCCGGCTCAGATCAGCTAGACTCCACATAAATGCCCCTTAGCGCCCAGTTCTTCCACACTCTAAGCCGAAACATCCCCCCAAGCTGGGTGAAGTTAGGCTGTCCTCTACAATATCTGCTGCTCTCCCTCTATCACTCTCTCGCTCTATGTCCCCCTCTGTCTGTCAGCAAATGTGAACTTCTTGGGCCTTCTTGGGTTTACTGGCTTACTAGGCTCCCGGGTCTGCTCTTCGGTTGTGGTAGGTTCTAGGTCAGCGCTGTCATGGAGATCCCACGTAGGGAAAAGGGTGTGGGCACCTGCATCAGCACTGTAGTAGCGATTGGTAGTACTAGTAGTAGTAGTAGTAGTAGTAGCAAAAGAAGAAACACCAAGCAAACGGAGAACACCCCAACGCCGCCAGGGGTGGGTCTGGAACGGCGGCAGGGGCGACGAAAGGCCTCTAAGAGTAAGAGAAGGTGTTCTTCTTGTGTGCCCTCGCCGTCGTGTAGATGGTGTTCATTCTGTTCGCGCCACGTGTGTTAGTGGTTCCACGGAGTTCAACGGGGATTGAAACAGAGCGTAGCCAGAGAGAAACACAGGGAGGGAGAGAGAGAGAGAGAGAGAGAGAGAGAGAGACAGAGAGAGAGAAAGAAAGAGAGAGAGAGAAAGCGGGGAAGTTGGGGACGGGGGTGGGACGGGTTGAAGGAAAGAAAAGAGAAGAAAAACCATTGATGAATTTGCCGGTTAGGTGCCTTGACTGGTTGCACCTGTCATCTGTCAGCCGCTGACAGTTGACAGTTGACACTCACGGCTGACAGTTTCGCTGACGTTCAATGTGAGCCTCGAAGCCGATGGCCGATGTGCGCACGATAACGATATAGAGTGTGGGTGGTAATGGTGGTGGTGATGGTGGTGATGGTGGTGGAGGTGGTGATGTTTAATAGCGCCCCCCGGGTTACTTCTAGGATTCCGCATCCCGCATGCCGTTAGTGCCCCCCTCCCCCCTTGACCACGAAGCGAAGCAGAGTCGAGGCAAAAAGACGCGAAAAGAAAAGCGGTACTGTCGAGTACCTCTATTGCTATTGGCATTGGTAGAGGTCCTTCCACTAAGCTATTATTGTGGCTGAGGGTGTGTGTGTGTGTGTGTGTGGTGTCTAAGATTGGAGACAGTGACGGATCGGAAAGTGAGTGAATGGGTGACTGGCGTGGCGGGGTAGCTGGTAGATAGGTAGCAGGCTAGGCAGGCCTCAACGGGAGGGCGTCTCCGGCCCCGGAAGCGAGCGAGAAACAAGAGCAAGGATCCTGAGGCTGAGAATGAGTGCCCCAGGTTGCTGGTGTGGCTGGCTGCATCAGCCCCCCCACCCCACCCCTACCCCTCTGTGCAGCTACTGGGCGGAGGGGTTAGCGAGCGAGCGAGCGAACGAACGAGCGAGCGAGTTGACAATCACCTTCGGACGACGATCACGATCGTGGTGATGACGGCGGCCAGGAAGACGAAACCGCCGAACGCCCCGAGCGCCACGATGGCCCCGAGGTTCAGCTTGGCGCTCTTGGACTCCTTCCGCTCACCGGACGGCCCGCCGCCGGGTGCACCGCTGGCGCCCCCGGCGCCACCTCCGAGCCCCGTCACGAGGCCACCGTTGCCGTGGCCACCGTCGGCGGTGGTGCCGCCGCCGCCGCCGCTGCTGCTGTCCCGGTTGTCGACGGCGAACGGCACGTTGACCTTGGGCGACTGATCCTGCCGGATGTTGACGCTGCCGGCGATCTCGTTGTCCTGCGGGTGCTGCGCCAGGATGTCGTGCTGGTTCGGTGGCTGGCGGCCCCGGGCCGTCGTCACCGCGGTGGCCGCCGTCGTCGTCGACGGTGGCGGCGCCGAGGGTGTCACCGACGGCGGGCGGCGCGTGAGCGACGGCCGGTGGGTCTGGACCGCGGGCCCCGGCCGTCCGGTGGTACCGGCCCCGACCGGGTGCGGCTCGTAGTAGGACGGCTTGGGCGGGCTGGAGCCGGCGCCGGCGCCGCCCCCGTTCGGCAACACGACCACGACCGGCCGGTAGGGTGGCGGCGGCGGCGGCTGGTGCCCGGCGTCCTCGCGCACCGACCCCGGGCGCACTTCTGGAGGTGGAAGAGAGTAGTCTTCGTTAGTGGCGACGAAGAAGCCCTCGAGGCTGTCAAAGTCATCGTCAAAGGTCGGTGGTCGGTGTCGAAGGTCGGCGGAGTCGTCGGCGGAGTCGTCGGCGGAGTCGTCTGCGTCGTCGTCGTCGTTGTCCCCGTCGTCGTGGATGTCGTCGTGTTGGTGGTGGTGCGGGAAGTCGTAGCGGTTCCCGGCACCCAACACTAGCCCACCCGTGGGGTAGTGTGGGCTGTGTGGGCGCAAGGGGAGCTCGTCCCTCGTACCGTCATCGATTTCGATGCTAAACATGGGCGACTCGGTGGTGGTGGTGGTGCTGCTGCTGCTGGCCCTGCTGGGGGTGCTGCTGGCTGCGGCTGACGCCGTGGTTGCGGTCGCAGGACTCGTCGGCACGGTGCTCGGCGGCGGCGGTGCAATGGTGGTGGTGCTGCTGGTCTGCTGCGGGGTCGTGTAGCGCACTGGGCCCGGTGGCCGACGCTGGCCACCCGGTTGCAGGGGTCGTCGAGCCGGCGCTGGCGGCCGTGCGCCGTCGCCGCTGGGCTCGCTGGGCGGCGCCACGGGCACCGACGGCTGCTGCTGCTGCTGCTGGGGCACGCAGCTGGGCAGCGAGGCGTTCCACTGGCCGGTGGCGGTGCAGTGGATCTGTGCCGCGCCACCACCGTCCGGGACGTAGCCACGGGCACAACGCACCTCCGCCACCGCCCCGTACACTGTCTGGTTGGGGGCGACGATGGCACCGTTCGCGAACAGCGTCGGCAGCGGATCGCACTCGATGAGCTCGCAGCGCGGCGGTGGCCCGTTCCAGCGCTCGTCGATGTCGCACGTCAGCACCGCCCGGCCAACCATCTCGTACCCCTCGCCGCACCGGTACTGAACCGTGCTGAGGTAACCGACCGTGCCGTTCAGCAGATCGTACGAACCGTGCGGGATCGAAGCCGGCAGCCCGCACTCAATGTCTGCGGACAGGTGTAAACCGTCTGTTAGAGTGAGGGGTGTGTGGGGAGGGGTGAGGGGTGAGGGATACGTACATTTGCAGACCGGCGGGAACTCGTTGTAGAAGCCCGTCTCCAGGCAGGTGCGCTGCGGGGGCCCCACCAGCAGATGGCCCTCGTCGCAGCTGTACTCGACCGTCGCCCCAACGTCGAAGCCCTTCGGTGCCACCATCGTCGAGTTGGGTGGTTGCTCCGGTCGCCCGCACGCCTTCGGCTCTGAAAGCGCACAAAAAAACGGAACGGGTAAGAGGGGCCACAGCGGGGGGCGGTATGTGGGTGAGCGCCGGAGAGTGCCGGAGACTTACGGTGTTGGCAGATGAAGTTGAGCTGCGTGTTGCAGTTGGTGTCGCTCCAGAGCCACCCCTTCGAGCCGTCGTAGCGGGCACAGTCCTCGTCGCCGCCGGGCAGATTCCAGAAGGAGACCGACACCTCGTCGCCACCGATCCACTTCCAGGTGTTGCGGTCCTGCGCATCGCGCACCGCACCCATCCAGTACTGGGACGACGTGTCGCTACGGTGCCGCCGCCACAGCTCCCAGCTAATGAAGCCCTGCAGCGCCGGGTTACTCTCGTTGATCAGTGTACCACCGCGCGCCCGGCAGAACGCAAGCGCATCCCGCAGCGCCACCGGTTGGCGGTTGTAGAAGATGTAGCACTTGCCATTGTACGAAGCCGACGCACCGGGCGGCTGGTCCCGGAACGCGGGGCACCGCTCGATCGGAAGGGCTTGGTCGGTGTAGACGAACGCCTCGCAGATCGACAGCTGGGCCGGACCGGCCGTCTCCAGGTGGACCGATACGAACGCGCCCGGCATCGGCGGGTTGCACGGCAGGAACAGGGGCTGGCCCTCCTCGAGCGTGCCGGTGAACCGGTTGCAGATCGGGTTCGTGCCCAGGTCCGGCCGGTTGTTGCCGACGCGCACCACGATCGTTGCCGGCTTGCCGTTGCCACAGCACGACTTCCCGAAGTCGAGCCGCACCAACTGCACCATGTACGGCTCGAGCAGGTTCACGTACCACCACGGGACCCGCTCCGGCTTCGTCAGCGAGCAGCTGTCCGGCGAGAAGAACGCCGACGTCGACCCGTCGATCGCCTTCTGCGGGATACCGGACGCCTCGGTCGAGATCTGCATCGGCGCCTTGCCGGCCGCCACGTTCAGCACTGCAGAGATAGACAGATAGACTTAGTACGGGCTGATGGAGAAAAGGTGATCTCGGTCGCTTTCACCGCCTCGTCCTAAAACAGACCAGAGTCTCAAAGTGTGCTCTGAAGAACCGGACACAGAGCATAACATTGGCTTCCCAATTGTTTACAAGCGGACTGACAATTGGCCAAAACAAGTTCCGCGTCTGGCACATAGATGGCGCTGGTTGCGCTGTTTTCGCGGTTTACTTTCCAAACGAATTTCAAAACAAAACAAAACGCGTTTCAACAACCGGATTAAATCAGTCAATAATTCGTAGCGGAAAAATGTAGAGCCTTTGTAAACTGTCCTAAAGCCAAACTGTTCAGAAAACCTTTAGTAGCTTTACTGAATGAATAAAGTGTGCAAACAGCACACATAAACCTTGGCTACAAATTGCGCTGCTGTTCTAATAGATGTTCTTCTGCCGCTGCTGCTACGCCGAGGTCTCAGTGTTCCCGGTACCTCACACGAATTGTGTCGTCGGCCAATCTTTTCACTTTTTCCACCGACGACTGTTCCGTCATTTGCCAAAGCGCTGCCTTGGCTCCCGAACAACGGTCCTCTGAGCGCAACTTACTAGGATGTTCAATAAGTTCTGCGCCCCGATACCAGAAGGCGCTGCTACGAGTCTTTTTTGTAAGATTAGTACACTCTTTAAATGAACGTATATGAAGTTTCATTTCAATGAGTCACTTACTATTTATTTACAAACCATTTAGTATCGACACGTCACAGTATTTTTTACAGCTGTCATGACGCGATCATTTGATGAAAAACACTTTCCGTGAACGATTTTTTTGTTTGGTCTGAAAACAGATAGAAGTTGCTCAGGGCCAAATCTGATGAATAGGGTGGATGCTGCAACAATTCGAACTTTAATGCATGGATTTTTGCCATTTTCGAAACGCTCTTCTGACAGGATGCATTGCCCTGATGACAGAGGATGTTTTTCTTCTTCAAACCGGTTTTTTTCACGAATTTTCGCTTTCAGTAGGTCTTAAAGTTTACAACAATAATCAAAATTAACTGTTTTATCAGTACAAATCTGATGCTAACATCTTTTTGGGTAATTTCTGGACGACGGAACTCGTTTCGGAACCGAAGAAAAAGGTTCACACCACTCTTTAGTCACTTGTTTAGATTCAAGATTATGGTGATATACCCAAGTCTCATCCATAGTGATGATTCGATGCACAAAATCCACTTTATCCTATCGAAAAGCTTTAAATGTTGCCGAGAAAGTTGCATTCGAATGCGTTTTTGTTCCCTTTTTTTGCGAATGCGGCACCCATTTTGCAAACAGCTTTCTGAAACCGAATACTTCAGACAAAATATTCATTATACTACTCAATGAGATGGCTAGGTCTTATACTAAATCTCTTTAAGTGATTCGACGATTTTCCAATACGATATCGTTTTTTTTACGATTTCAGGTGTTGTGTCTGTTTTTCGACGTTTTTGAGATCCATATCCATTTTTCCATCCATCTTTTGAAGGCTACTACGACCATGTTTAAGCTCAGAATCCCCTCTTTTAACCCCCTAATTGAAGGCGAAGACTCCTTTTATACTTTCAATATTGATTCATAAATTTTCTTTGCTTTTAAACCTTCCAAAAATTAAAAAAATTCAATCACTGCACAATGCTTGATTTTTTTCCATAGTAAAAAATACTGTGACATGTCGATACTAAATAGCTTGTAGAACAAAAAATTAAGCGACCTATTGCAATTAAACTTCACATACGTTCATTAGAAGAGTGTACCAATCTAACAAAAAAAAAAATAGTCTCGTATCAGCGCCCTCTGGTATCGAGGCGCAGAATTTATTGAACACACTAGTACTAGAGCCGCGGACCGAGGAATTCCGAGACGGTTCGCTGTGCCATCATTAGACATAAGAAGAAGTTGGAATCCGAACTTCACAGCACGGCTGCTGCTCTGTTCTTATCTCGTGTTTGTGTGTTATATGAAGCGAAACAGGTGGTTATGAGGCTGGCTGGCTGGATGAGAAACAGTCCCGCTGCCTTCCTTTCCACGGAGGAGATTCGCCTGAATCGGGAATCGTTAAACGACACGCGAGAAAATGGCACGCCCCGTTAGGTCGGTGGCGCGAGAGCGAGGCGAGCAAACCGGCATACGACACCATACGGAACCTGATGCAGGGAAGATGGTCGGGAATGGGGTAGGGAGGGCTGTGGGGACGTAGCAACTGCTGTGCGAGAAATTAGGAGAAGAAGCAGAGGCGCAACCAGTAGCGTCGGCTGTGGTAACGGTGGTTTCGGGATCAAGCTTTAATTTAAAAAAAAGCTCTCCTGCCTGGCGAGGCCACACAAACACACACAGCTAGCCAGCCAGCCAGTTTGTGGGGAAAAAATATAACCAAAATAAAAGCATAACAATTGGGGAATGGCCGAATGGTTCCCCTCCAACTCCAATTCTCGCCCAGCCACAGCGGACGGAATTCCTGCTTTCCACTGCTTCGTTCGACCAGTCGTTAACGTCCCCCCCCCCCCCCCCCCCCCCGGGTGGGGGGAGGGATCATAATCTTCCCTCGCCGCACCCCCTTCCACGCAAATGATTACATTAACAGATTGAGCCGGAGCGATCGGCCCCAATTGAGGAGCGCGATCATCTGCTTTCGGAGCCAGAGGCTGTCTGTCGGCATATGAAACAATTTCGAAACACCAATCATCTCGGGGCTGCGGCGTGTGCAGGTGCGAAGCGGCTGCGTGTTCCCGTTTTCCCATTCCCTAGCGGCCTAGCGGAATGTGGCTCCATCGTGTGTTATTTGATTACCAGCCTACGTTACAGCCAGCCAGCCAGCCAGACTCCGAATGCTGATCTTTAAACTGCGCGATGTGTGGTAATGGCGAAGTCGTGTGCGTCATTATGCCTATGAGATGCTGCTGTTTGGGGTGTTGTTTCACAGGTCGAACTACTAAAGCTTCCTCGTTCAATCGGATACGGAAAATTGGGGATGACCACTAGCCACACTAGACGTCAGCGGGCCTGGAGGATTTTTTACCCCGGGGGTGGACCGTTTATGACATCCAGTGTCCTGCTGCTATACGATGGTTATGTGATGTTTACCAAACAGTTTTAGTTTACTATTCAAATCTGTCAGTTTCAATTCTTGCAGTGGTTAACTCACTGCTCGCAAAAGTTCCTACTGTGAGAGCAAGTGTGCGTCTCGCCAGACCCCGTTGGGCAGGGCATGTCATAAATCACGCAATTTTGGATTTCGCCAATTTGCGAGAGCGCACGTTGAGGGAGCAATTTGGAGCAATTTGTTAACGCATTTATTTGCCTTTATGCCATAAACAGAAAAAAAACAAATATAGAAAAATATTAAAATTGCACACTTGCAAGATATAAGACTGCTATCTTCTTCTGATCCGGCACGACAATCGCCCGGCAGTCTTCCGGCCTACAACGGAGCCAGCCCGCTGACCCTGAAAAGAATTGGTCTCCATCAACCGGCACCGACATCGATCTGTATCAACATAAGACAGGTGGGACAAATAAATGGTGCTTTCTACAGTGGCCCTAGACCAATCAACAGCTTCCCGAAGAGCGTGTTATCTTGATTGTAACATGCTTCAAGATAAGAAACATGCTTCATCAAACAATAAAGTTCGCGATCGCGAATGTATCAATAAAATAATAATATTGGCAGAGTACCCGTGATAGTAGCAGACAGAAAAGTAGTAAAATACGAAAAGTACAATATGAAAACCATCAACCGCTTTCAGCATCGCTACCGTGCCAACGCAAACCAACAGTCGAAAAAACAGTCTCCACAACACTGCAAATGCAGCTACAAATGGAAGCAGCCCAATGAAGAAGGCAACAGAAAGCAACAAACACGATCAAGAAAACACGGAACAACGGAGACGGACATGCGGAACACAATTAAACTCGAACGCCCAACGGTAATGTTCCCGAACCGAGGAGTTTGGTGGAGAAACAAAAAAAAAACCGGAGGAAAAACACTACTGTTTTACACATTCTCCATCCCTCCCACCAGCGCCCCTTTTCGGGTGTTGCTTTTTCCCTTTGTGCTTTTCACCTGCCATTTGTTCCTTTCTTTCGCCCTGCCTTCGGTCCCGTTTTTCTTTATTTTTGTTGACCAATTGATTTTGTTTACACATTCCTGTGCTGCCGTTGTTGTTACCGTTTGTTCCGTCTTTTTTAGCCTCTTTTTTTTCCTGCTCAGTTTTCTTCCGTTTTCCACACCTTCTCCAGGGGCTGTAGTGCAAAACGACGACGAACTTTTCGCATTCGCATTACGCTCGGTTTCGCGCTTCGTTAACTGGAGCCCCCAAACACACTAGTGCCCAATAGTAATAAGAATCCTCACACACCGTACCACCCAGGAAGAGAAGGAGAGACACAGTGCATTCGCTGGAGAGTCACCAGTTTCTTGCCCGCTTCGCTTCTTTGCTACTCCCCGTTCGCTCGGATTAATTAGTACGGCAGAGCGCAGCCACTTTCACCGAGCCTTACGTCGTTGCCTCGGGTTCCGAAATTTCTCGGCCCGGCTCCCGGCGCCCGGTGGTGTGTTACCGTTAAGGCCTGTTAGGTCCGCCACCGGGCCCCACCAGAGGGGGCCGGCAGTACAACAGGTTGCATCGAATCAGAGCAGAGCGAAACGGAACCGCCGGGCCGGGCCGCGTCTCGGTAGTCACACATTGAGGCCTCAGCACACGCACACACAAGCACGCTCTTTCTCTTTCGCCGCTGCCGAGATCGAGATCCTTGGGCGCTCTCGTTGGGCAGAGCAGTGCGCAGCTACGTGGGGGTTGCCTGAACCGGATGACCTACACTCCGGCAAACTCTCTAATTCCTTGGTCCAGCGACTTGTCCGGCCATCCGGGGCTCTCTGGAGAGAGATCCTGGCCTATCCAGATGACGGCAGCGACATTGCAAGTTGATAAGGCTTTCCGATGAGGCTGAGCGACGTACTAATTTTCTGTGGGTCGCGTGACGTACTAATTTTCGTCTAGAGCTTCACCATCGAGTTTTTCGGTGGTTAGCGCCAACGAACGTTGACTAAATCGTGTGAAAATCGTGTTCTTTTAAGCAGTTAGCGTTAAGGTGCGAAATGCCCCATCGTTTGATGACAAACGCTTTCCACGCATGCACTTTTTCTGTAGTCTGGAAACAGATGGAAGTCGCTAGGCCGACTTTTGGACACCAACACGTTTCGGACCTGAAGAATTAGGTTCACACCACTCTTTATCCTCTTGTTTTGATTCAGGATCATGGTGATAGACCCAGGTCTCAACCCAAGTGATAAGACGTTCAACATTCGTTCATAAATTCAAGCTTTGCTTTTAAACCTTACAAAAATAGATTAATTCAATCATTACTCGAAGCTTCATTGTTTCCACTGTAAAAAATACTGCGACACGATAAAGAATGGATTGACGGATTGTAATTGATTGCAACGTAACAAAAACAAAATTAGACGCCCAGCAGCGCCCTCTGCTATTGAAGTTACAGCAATTAATCTACATGATACAGACAATTTTTGTCTTGCGTTCTGGCAAAAGTTGCTCTCGGACTGATAAACATTACGAAACAAATACACAGCTCGGCACCAGTGCTCTGCAGTGATGCATTGTTTCCCCCCACGACGGGATGCGACGGGAGTCATCCGTCCTTTGCTGGTCCGCTGTTGAAGCGTACGAAAGGTGTTACCGGCAAGGAGCAATCACTCACGAAGGAAAACCGTTTTGTAGGTCAAGATTTCAGTCAGTTCTCTAACGTCATCCCCGCTACACAGGATCACCAGAATCACCGTCTATCCGGTTTCTCTTTGGACTCTGACGGCTGTCTCCGTGTGCCTATTCTTGGCGCGTTGAAGTCTTTCGATTTGCGGAACCGCGAACAAGCGACGAACCCCCGGCGACGCGACGTGGTTGCGATGTGAAAGCGAAAGAAAGCTGTGCTGGGGAGTGGGGATGGGGAGAGGTGGGGGAGACGAAACAATCACATCCGCGAGCCACAATCACCGCGAGTCGCGTGCCGCGCGCCAGGACCCCCACACGCCACCGCCACATGGGGGTCAGCCCGTCCGTCGTTTCCATCGTTTCTCTTTTGCCTACTACTGCGAACAGGGAGAGAGAGAGAGAGAGGGAGGGAGCGAGAGAGAGACGAGGAAAATAGTGAGACGCAAAGGGGACGGAGAGACGGTGCGCTTAACTCGTTTCGTCTTCCCACAGTTCGCTTCTTCTTGGCTTTGCGCGCTCTTCGCTCGCTCGCACTCTAGCTCTCCTCGCTTTCCCTATCTATATCGGGCGCGCTCGTGTTTTCACCCACCTTGTGCCCCGGCTGTGTCACAGTGTGAGAGATTATACACCGCGCCGCGCCGGCAGTCGGCGCATTCCACAGGTCGTCCGTCCGACTGGGAGTCACCAAAGTTCAACCGACGCGCAAACGGAAAAGAGAAAGTGGCTTCTCTCTTTCACTTTGGGCGGGGGGGTGGGTGCGCGTGTTTACATGGCCTGGCCCAGCGCACCTGCCTGTGTGTGTGTGTGTGCGAAGCATTCTCTTGGCAGCCCAGAGGTAACGCTCAAGGACGACGGCTTAACACACGCAGGAGCGCTTGCAACCGGATAGCCCGAACGACCCGAATATCCGTTGGATGACTCAACTCACTCGGATGACTCACTCACAACAGGAAGGACCTCACAGTCACACGATGAGTGTGAGGTTCGATGAGTGGGACTTTCGTGTCCGGGGAAGCGTGAAGTGAAGAATTCGATGGAGACGAACTTTGGGCAATTCTTCCGCCTCCGGGAGGTACTTACCGCAGAACGGGATGCCCTCCGGGATCCACTGGCCATCGTGGCAGACGCGGCGCGACGGCCCGAGCAGTTCGAAGCCCCGCTCGCAGTAGTACGTGGCGACCGTGCCGTCGTGCAGCTGGTCGTCGGTAACGTCGGCGCTGCCGTGGGCGGGGGCCCCCGGGAACTGGCAACCCTTGCCGCTGTCGATGCGTCCACCGGCCGTGGCCACCAAACTGGCTGCCGTCGGGTCTGCGTCTGCTGTGAAGGGAATGGAAGAGAATGGAAGAGATCGGTTAAGGGATGGCGGAAGCTTAAAACCCCAAATTGGCCACAAATCCGCTGGAGAAGTATTCTGTTCCCTCTGTCCGCGATTCTGGTCAACACTGGGACCAGAATCCGGAGGACTTTCTTCGCCCACGGAAGTCCAAGTCCGAACTTGGGGTTTGGAACTTGGAAGATCACCGTCCCGGGAAGGCCTCATCCCAAGGCTTTCTCATCAAGCATTCATGTGGATTCGTGAGCAATCGACTCGCGTGTACGCCACACAGCGAGTGAGAGAGAGCGGGAGAGAAGAAGGGAGAAAGTAACGGCAATTTCCAGGAAAGAAAGGCACGCTGACCTAAATTCGTGAAGACGTGAACAAGTTGCGCGCGTGCTGCGGCTGCTGCGCGGACCGACCGGTCCACTGGCTCCATCAACTGTCATCAACTGGTGGTTGGTGGTTGGGCCGGTGGGCAGGAGCTAGGGCAGAGGAGGCGCTGGATTCGCCACTTGCACCTGTAACCCCTCGCTCGCTCTCACAGGAGGCTCTCTGTTGGACAGTAGCTTTTTTTTAACATCTTCAGATCTCACGGGCGAGAAACCTCCGCTAACTCAGACGAGGATTAAGGCGAGTGAGTGATTATTGTACGTTGGGCTTTGGAAAATGCAATCCACCAGGGCTGTTTCCTTGGTGGATCAGAAGATCTGGGGAGGTTCGCAGTCCGGCAACATTTGACCCTTGACAGGAACCTCGTCAGTCAGTGTTGGGGAACCTGCAACTAAAACATTTGGAATTTCTAATTCTTCAGTCGGCTAGAGCTTGCCTCAGAAGTGAAAAGTGCCCAAAAGGCAGTGGCTCGAGTTGAGCTGTGAGTAGTCCGGTTGATGGCGATCAAGATCAAGACGTCAGGCGTGAGCAACTTCGTCTCAGTACGGGAAGTGAGTTGAATGTGCACCAAACACCTATTTATTCGGCGTGGGCCAAAAGGACCTAAGAGAAGTTGGGATGTTGCCGATGATGCACTCTCTCTCTCTCTCTG
>NC_071287.1:8197413-8220018 GCF_943735745.2 Anopheles bellator | reverse complement strand
CACCCATAACTCCATTGTCCGGGGGGCGCCGCCAGAGAGCAGAGAATATCCTAAAACAGAAATAAACTAATAAGTCTCGGGGATGCGGCGGCCCGCATCTGGCCCCGGAGCCCGCTGACCAAACCCGTTACTCACCAATTGGAGGCCCCGCTCCCCATCGGGCTCCCCCTCACCCCCCTCCCCTTTCCAGGCCATTGGCGTGTTGGTGCTGATTAGCCGTTCCGATCACGTAACTACGGCCTAACGGGAACGGTCACGCAGAGCCGGACCGCCTCGGCGCGCGGCCAATGCACACCCAACCACACACCTTACCACCCCCCACATCGCCACATTCCTTCCACCACCACCACCGCCCGCGGAATATTATTATTACGCGCGATGGAGAGTATGTTTTATTTTCGCCACGGAGGAGAAATTGGGGCCACCTACAATACCTCCTCCCGCCTGCTCCCCCAGGGAACTGTCATCCCCCCCTACCCCTGCCCACTGCCCGCTTCCTGGCGTGCGTTTTTGTTTCCTTGTTCCGGCCGCGCAGCAGCAACCGCAGCGCGCAACCAACGGGTTACGATTTCACACTTTCTCGCGGCCCTTTTTTCGGGGTGGGCCTAACTTGGCCGAAGACGGCGGCGGTGAGCGTGTGCGCGTGACGCTGGTCCTAGATATCGCGCAAAACGGGGCCGGCTTTTCGTCTCACTGAGACCCAACCGTTGCACTTCCGCCGCTGTCCGGCATTTAAATTTTGTTCACTTTACATAATTACTTCAGGCGGCAGCGCCCAATTTTCTGACAGAATCGATTTCAACTGCCATTACGACAACCAATCTTGTGGGGTGGGGAAGTGGGGGGGCGTGTGGCGGGCCTTACATCCTGCGTAGAGCTTAGGGTGGTGAGTGCTCGCTTTCGCTTCAATAAGTTTTACCCGTTTCCTGCCGACTTGCCATCTTTCGGTTGTTGGCGACCTTGCAATCCTTGCAAATTGAACTCCGTCTTCTCCGTGCTCGTCAGAAACATTCCAGCCAATGGCAACTAGTACGTGGTGTGTTATGAAAAGTTCTGATAATGTTGTGCTTAAGTGGACTACGTATATTCGATTTTCTGGTGGCGTTATGTTGCTACTCACGTCACTCACTTATGATATGATTTTGACAGCTTGGAGTTTTGTTTGGACGTGTTTTTTTTTGACTCATCTTCGAATTTGGTCTATTCCAAAAGTAGTTGATCACGTAGCGGTAATTTGAATTTTGGAAACAGGAAAAAGTCACAATGGGACAGATGTGTCGGCGACAGTGAGCGACCTGTAAATAAATAATGAAAATTGTACAATCCTTTCAAAATTGAGCGGAAAATTGTACAATCCTTTCAAAATTGAGCGGACAGTCGAACGCGAACAGTACCCCCGGACAGAGACGTTAACAAAGACTTCGCTCAGGGCCCTTCCAGCTATGTGATTGGAACGGCTCGATATAATCCAAAAAGGATGTTTGTACCCAAAACGAACGTCTTGGTCTGCACCAGTGACAGTGACAGAACATCTGTTGCTTTTTGTAACGGTGTGTTTTACTTCTACTTTACTTCACTTCTACATGAAAACAAATCCTACAGCTACATCATCATCAATCATCAATCAAGAGTGCCAAAGATCTACTTCAAAGCACAAACGCCATTGGAACGAACGATCTACACCGCTGGCCAGTGAAATAGATAAAGGTATTTAAGCTGTATTATTTGATCATTTTTCAAAACCTATTGAATTCACAGTTATTACAATGATAGCACAAGATAGCAGTACTAAAAATAAGATAAAGATGATCTAAAAGAGGTGTACAATTCTAGGAATTCGCTTATTACAATAGAAAGCAGTTAAAAGTACCTGGCCAATGAAATAGGCAAATCTGCGAATAAGGCAAATTTTAATGAATTCACGCGGTTTACACTTTTGCTAGTATAAAAAGTAAATATTTTATTTCATAATTAGTCAGTAACCCGTGTATCTACCGTTGTTTTGAAGCACTTTATGCACTCTTCTTCTCACGATTTCATAAGCTTTGACGTATGCTTGGGATCGTTTTCCTTTCAAATACCCATCTCAGTGGCATGTTTTCTTCTGAGTTCGGCAGCGTAACGAAATGAAGACCTGTATCAGATTATGAAAAATATCCCCAAATCATTATACTTTCACTGATGAGATGTTGTCTGTATTATCTCTTGAGATGTCTTAAAAATTGTTTGCAAACCTGGGATGGAATAATTTGCCAGCAGGTCGTCGAACATTCCAGTCTGCGAGTCCGAACCAAACAAATTTATTTTGGTTTCGTCACTCCATAAAATATTATGCAAAGTTTTTGTAACCTTCAGTAGCTTCCCAAGAACGATATTGAGAAGCAAACTGTTACCTCATCTGGTAGATTTGGTAGATTAGCTTCTTGCAACCGCCCATGTTTTGGGCTAATAATGTTATTTATTTTTGAGCAAATCGTTCTGGACGAACCAAACGGATCCGCTTTGGTCAAAAGTAATATGCGATGATCTGTCGTTGGCTTGGTTTTCTTGTAGTAGCGGCTTAAGTACAGTTCAAATTGTACCAGCTTTACACATTTACCATATTTTATTGGACAGTAGAAGTTCGATGTTCGGACTGCCAGAACAGTTTAAAGTTTAAAATAAACGGAATCAGCGAACGAGAGAGAGCCAAGAGTCAGCGCAGCTCCGCTCGAACTGATGTCCCTAGAACTTCCTGGTGAACTTCATCAAAAGGAAAATTACTAACGAAAACCAAAAAAATATGGAACGGAATCGGATAGTAAAATAGGAAAGCACGAAAGCAGGTGAAAGTTGTTACGCGAATGTGTGAAACAATCGACACGACCGAACCAGACGGGCTGTTTCGAGAACATTATGATCAAGGCTTGATGTTCCTGAAAGAGGGAAGATGTTTGACCGAAAAAGCCATCGAGAAGAAGGTCCCCAAGAGGCGATAGGAAAACCCAGACAGATCGCTGCTACGCCGGCGGTCGCGATTATCCGTGTGACATACGGAACGGACCTCGGCTCAGCAATCGGTCGGCAGTTGTCGGTTCGGTCACTTACTTGGGCCGCTATGCCAATTATGCCAGCCATTGCCAGCGGATACCTGCTGACGGTAATCTGTGTGAGTGTGTGGCTGGGTTGGCGTGTATGACGTAAAAGATAGCTTCGTATCAAAGGCTCAATAAATTGGCTCAATGTTCGGGTTGGCCACCCCCTGGAGCGACCTCCGGACTTTAATGAGTCTTCCCGAATTCCGTACCATTCCGGGTCCCACCGGTTTCCCGTTCGGATTACCTGGAGGAGGAGCACGCCAAAGTAGCAAGGTGGACCCTGGCCCAACCCAGGCTTTCCGGGCCCCCTCGAGATGCTCGATGTCGTCGTCGCGGAACTTCGAACACCGTCGGCCCGCGCGGTCAATAACTTCCCCCCAGCCGAGAGCAAACGGTCCCATCCCGGAGCAGTTTAGTCAATTAGTGATGCCTGTACCAGCTCCACCCAGCCCTGCCCTGCCCCGCCTTCCCATCTTTCCGGTTGCTGGCTGGCGATGGCCGTTCCGTTCACGATCGCGCGTACTTGTTTTATTCATTTATTTATATATTTATTCATCAATCAACCTGTGGAGGCCACGGGTTAGGGGCGGTGGGTTAGCGAAAGGCTGCTTTCGTACCCCGCCGTACCCGGCCATTTCTTGTGCCGGGTGCGACTGCTCCGGAGCGACTTACTAACCCAGAAAGCCAGGCGAGTGGAAAGTGTTGAAGCGCTGTTAGTGTGGTTGGAAAATTGGTACGGAAAACTATGTGAATTGATAAGCTAACGAAAATTAACCACACACCGCTCAGGAAGAGCCGGAATGGAAGTCGCCGGGGGTAGGAGCTTAGGCGGGGCAGGGGAGATTGGAATGAACTAATAAAAAAAACATAACGCGCCACGAAATGCGCAACGGGAACCGGCAGCAGCCTCAGCTCAGAGGCTGCACGCTCGGTTAGTGGGTTTTCGGTGTCGGGTTCGATACTATAAGGTGATATGTTGCTGCTTCCCTCTCTCCCCCTCTCATCCCTTTGCGCTCTCTTCCTTCATTTTTTTCTCTTACTCAAAAAAAGGAATCGAATCGGAACTTTGGGTCAGACGAAGTGGGCTTCCATTTTTGGGCCTCCGGCCGGTGGCGGGGACTCGCTGAAAAAAGAAGAGCGGAGAAGAGTTTTGATTGAGTACGGAGAACCTTTCGACCAACCGACTCAACCATGCAAATCTATTTGGACGGGGGGGGGCACCAAGACTCAAGGGTTCCAGGTCTCAGCTAAAATCGTCAAACCCATCGAAGCGCAGTACGAGGCGTTCCCATGCAGCGTTAAGCCTGACCCTATCTGGGTCGTTGCGAATGATGTATAATATCACCGTTAGGAAACAGGCAAAATAGGAAACAGCCATCAGACGGACATCGAGATGAACGCTCAAAGTTATAGACCAGTACTGTTTAACATACTGGTAAAAGAAATGGAAAATCAACATAAATGTCCCGTAAAGCAGAAGGGGCCTTTTTACGCTGTTCCGGGCCCATCGTAAGATTCCCTACACTTGCGTCGTAATAAGGCCTACAGTGACATATCCATAAAAACGCATTATTTATTAATTTATTTACTCGAACACGTCAACCCGTGCTAAAAGGCCTTCGCGAGCAGGATGGTAGAACTGATTTTAGCTGTGAAGAGTTTTTTTTCTAAATGTTTCAAATTGTTTCTTTATTAGACAAAAATGCTTGATTACATGAGAGTACAGAGATATTTCACATCGGGATTGCAGTTATTTGACAAGTCCAAGGACTCAAAATGATGAGATGAAAATGTTTCGATTTAAATCTGTTTAGATTATATGGCATTGAGTCATTTTTTCTTACTTAACAACTTAACAACATCTTACAACTATTCAGCTTCAAAAGCTTCGGATAATTAGGATGGATGGAATTATTGCATCTATTGATTAGGGCTTCTATTAGTTTGTTAATTTCGAACTATAGTCTATGTGCGCCAGCAAGTTTTAGGACAAGATTCGTTGGTGTTCTCCAGTATAAATTAAAGATCATTTTGAGAATTTTATTCAGTCTAATTTGTATTGACTGGAAGTTAGTTTTGGAGCATTTCGTCCACAGAGAAGAGGTAGGTCAAGAGTGGAAGGAAAACGGTTTTGTATATGAGAAGTTTATTTGCCAATTTTAGTTTTGATTTTCCGTTGATTAATGGAAAAAGCAGTTTGATGAGTATGTCTAATTTATTATGTAACATTTCTAAGTGTGGACGGAAGTTAAGTTTATTGTCCAGTATCAGTCCTAGGTATTTGATGTGAGAAGATCATGATATATTTTGATTATCTATAATGAAATTTTGTCCAGGAAGGGGGAGAACTCGCTTGCTGAATGTACTTGGAAAAAATATAGCCTGGACTTTCGATGGATTGATTTTTATCTTCCAGTTGCTGTAATAAATTGTATAGAAATTAACGATTTTTTGTAGGTTCTTAATCGCTGTTTTGGTTACCTTGATATAAGGCTGTATCGTCAGCATATATTGCCACTTCACACTCTCTTGTTTTTGGAATGTCGGACGTGAATATATTGTAGAGAGAAGGTCCAAGGATACTTCCTTGAGGGACACCAGCTGGAGCATTAAAAGATGGTGCCTGTGGGGTCCCACACCACGCAAGCATGCTCAAGAATTGGTCGGACTAGATCACAATATAGAGTCTTCAGACACATGATACCTGTGAAATCTTTAGACATTCGTAATACAAAACCTAACACCCTCGGTGCTACAGCACTACTATTTATGTCCTCAAAATGGCTCCTTAATTTAAACTTAGAATCTTAAACAACACCTAGGTCATGAACCGCGTCAATTCTAGGGATAGGAGTACCATTCGTCTTACACAAATATAGATAGATTAGGATGTAAGTGTAAAGTATCGTAAAGTGTAAAGTAAAGTAAAGTAGGATAGATTAAGTGTAAAGTATCAGCTATAAAACGAGCGCAAATTTGAAACTGTACGATTGATACTTCACGAGATATCGATCGCTAGAGGCATCTTTGTGGAAAAACGTCGATTACTTTTCCCCCAGCCTTATATTATGTATGATATTTAACGGATGTGCAAGGGCCGAACCCCAACCTCTTAATATGGAGGGAAGGGATATGATCAGGACCAGGCGAGTAAGACTGGTCTTTACAATTATCCATTTAACCTTATCCATAAAAAAAGCAAAACAATACAAAATACAGAACACGTTTTCAAAATCATTCCCAAACTTCCAATCCCTGGTACCGTCCAGCAAAAATCCCCGAAGCAAGTAGAGTCATTGTGCGAGCACGGTCTAATACCTGATTGGATTGCTTTACACAGTTGGTAAACTAGAAATAGTTACATTACATTCAAATGTAGTCCTGGTAACAAGTCCAATAGGAAAAAGGTTTGCAGGAATTTAGATTTCTATAAACTAGATCGCGCTATCGAGGCTAGTTGCAGTTCTAAATACTCTGAAACCCAAAGGTGAAGGCACTGCATCGTAACATGCGTACACACGAAATACACAACAAACGCAACAACTACCCTAAGAGATCTAATCACAACTTCATAACACGTGGCCCTTCCTCCCCTCGGGCACACTATCGACCGACCGGTGCGCCTTTGGACCGGCTCACATCATGCGTGTACTAAACCGCGATCGACGGCCGGCGGTGGCGGCAATCGCCGGCAATTTGCATTCCAATTTGGACGATTTACAACGCGCTTCACTGGCGCGCGCTCCTATCAGACACACTTCCTGTGCAGTAACGTGGTGGTACGTTTTCCGGTGGAGTGTTCGCGGTTGTTGCACCTGCACCCCTCACAGTTCGCTGCGTCTGAGCACTTCCGGAGGTTTCCGGAAGCCACGCCACGGTTCCGGTTCCATGCAACCACATGTTCGGGCAGTTTCGGGAAGGGCCAACCCGTACGGTGGTCCCATCGTCGTATGTCCATCGCCTTGAAAGATTTGTGATTTATCCATGCTCCAATCTAGCTAACGGCTCAGGACTGGCGACCGAGGATGCATCGAGAACAAGGTGCCGCCCGATGATGAACACAGAGCAGTAAGCAACGCTGGCCTCAAAAGCAACCTCCAGCGCTAGGTCCAGCTTACGCAACGCCATAATGGCCCCCGAGAGCTTTTGGAAGGAACGTTCAGCGGAATGGAAATGAAACACGAATATTTGGAAAACATAAGCTAAGAGTCCCAAGTGCCAAGAGCTCGCCCTGCTAGGTAACCCAACGGTTGGCGTCAGACCAGAGGGGCAATCAATGGGCACCTGGAAAGAAATTAAAAACATAGGCTCATTACAATGAAAATAGCAGCAATTCCTCCGCCGCGAGTAGAGCACTAGAATTCCCACTGACTGACTGCCTGCCTGCCTGCCTGATGGTTTGTCCGTTAAAACAATATTTGTCAGCGAAGGTTCAAGATGGGGAGCCCTGGGAGTTGCGGCACCGATATTGAGTGCTTCAATGCTGGGTTTATTATTGTTGCACGGTGCTTTTGGCCTCCATACGCCCGATTTTCACACCGGTTGCCCATATGCTTCACTGCCGGAAGTGGGAATTCCAGACCGAATGCCGAATCACTAGCTGCGGATTAGTGACGCGACGTGTTCTTGGGGCTCGCAGCTGTTGGTTCATCGGTTCAAAGCTCGCCAAATCGCCACCCGTCACATCGCTTGTCAGTTCGACCTCTAGGTCTGCTGGTGCCTGCTGGAAGGTAGCCCGAGGCGATCATAGCGGATCTTCCTACTTCCCGTACCAGCCAGAGTACATGATCAGAGAGTCCAACAGATTAACTATCGTAGTATTACGCCATGTTTATACTAATGAAACGTTCACCGCGCATGGACCAACAAATGGCTATTCGCACCTCGAGAGTTAGGTTTATCGGCATCGAATGTACCGACGTGAGAAACACGTCATGAAGATGGTCGGGGCAAAACGGTCAGTGGTAAACAACAGAACACTGCCCATAGAAAACCGACCCGTACGTAAGCACGAAAGCGAAGCACAATAAATGTGTTAACAATATGAACGCTTCACTTTATTTCTAGGTTGCGGTTCACGAGGGATGATTGAGGTTAGAGGGATTCCATCGAAGAATAACGGTCATCTGTCACTCAGCGCGCCACCAATCTACCTTGTCCGTCTGCGACCGCAGATAAGGTCTAACGATTTCCGTGATTCGACCTCGAAACCGAAAATTAGGAAGTGTACGCGAGATCCTATTGAACTTTCGCCCGGTAGCGAAGGTTCGGTAGTCTGCAGTGTCCACCCGTAACTGATCTGGAAGGCCCATAGTCAAATCCATACTCAAGGTACCGGGCACATCGGGGAGGAGTAAATTTATCCCTAATCCTTGGATAATTAAAGTTTTCACACATGTATGTGGCTTTCGATGTAATTTGAAAACAAAAAAAAACAGTTTATGATTATCTTGACCGGAGGTTATTCCATTGCCTCGAGCAAGCTCGAGACTTAGATTGGCCGGTGCTCCGGTGCTATGTCGCAACAGGCCAATACCTAGTCCTGGGGAATGGTCGGCGCGCGCCGGATGTTCCCGGCAGCCGGCACGGGGCACGGCATCAAATTCCGATGCCATGCCGCAGCGCGTAGGCAACGCAGTAGAGCCTTTGGTACGGCGGCGGCCCACCCGAACTAATTGGGCCCGTGGCCGCGGCGTGCACATTATGCGCGTTACGGTTTGCGTCATACGATCCGCATCGGTTGCCGGCCTAGCCGAGCAGAATGTGTCCGTTAGCGTAAGAGCTCCCCCACACCCCGGGAGGTCCCGGAGGCTGCCTCCGGAGCTGGCGCTCGTTACGAGACTGGTACTGTGCGCTGTCCCCGAGACGTTCAGGTGCTCCGGACTGTCAAACGCCACTTAGTCTTTCGGCCGTTCGCTTCCGCCTGCCGGTCGGTCGCCGTGAATGACCTATTTGCGATAAAACCCCACCCCGACCGACCCGATACACCCGGCACCGTATCGTATAATTATATCATTATTGATTGTGCAATCACAATAATCGGAGCATCTGGAGCAGCACGCGATCGCTTACCACATTCGGCCTTTCCGTCGTCGTCGTCGTCGCCGCCGTGCAACTAACGAGTTGCATCCGACGGACGAGTCTAGCGCCTACTGCGCTGCGCTCCATCATGTGTGTGAACCGTCGGATCAGGCGTAAGCTGGAACAGTCAAAGGATCTGTGCTACAAAGCACACTAAAACGAGACCCCTGTGCAACCAGCATCTTCTCCGTACGAAGACTCAATCAATTTATCAACAATAAAATACAAAGATCAACAGTCATCGGTTGGTGATTTGAAAGGTGTTTAAATCATCATTTTCTGTTCACGCTCTGACCAAGCTGCCTAACATCTTGATTGAACGCACGATCAACTACGTTTCCTTGGCGCACCTAAAGACGTTGGAATCAGCATCTTTTCTGCAAAAAGAGTGAGCGACTCCAAACCGCTAATGACACCGCTAATAGTCTGATCATTGAGGAACCACGGCTAGAGCGGCTGTACAAAGCGGACGTCGACAAAGTCTCCGCACCAGAGCAATAAACGGACGGACAAGAATGCTTTACTGAAATAGTGCGCCCGTCCGTACATCGAGTCTTACGAGCTGAGCGGAACTAACGGCTAAAATAAACTAACGGATAGAATGCACTAATTTTGGTTAAGACAAGAACCAGGTTTCAAGTGTCAGTGCGTTGTTCTAAAGCCAAGCCAGGTACCATTTTCGGCTAAGACAAGAACCAATTTGGCATCGTGTCTAAGCTAAAGCAATGCAGAAAAATAGTTCCGTAATAGCAAGTAACAAGCCTACAAAGGGGAAAGGAATGAAACTAGTAATGATGTCGAAATGTCAAAGATGAAACACAAGGAAAGTACTTACGCGACTTCAGATGGGTAGAAATGTATTGACCCTCATCCCTAGCTGGGTTACATACCCAAGATTAAGCATTCGAAGCGTTTTGTTAAGCCAAGCTATACACCAATGTCGGGCAAGACAAGAACCAATTTTGCATCGTATATAAACAAAAGCAATCCAACTTAAAATCGTTCCTAGCAAATGAAGTTTGTGAATGATGTCAAAGTGTAAATTGCAACTCGTGAAAATAATTTACGCGACCTAACATTGGTAGAAACATATTGAACCCTACCCCGCAGTCCGACACGTGCCCATGATGAGGGTTAGAAGCGTACGAAGCGTCCACATATTCCGGCGCGCCCAATATCCCGGCGTATCTGTTCGATGTCCTCCGGCGGCCGATTCCTACTGCCCAGTAGCTGACAAGTTGATTTTCGGACATAAAAGCAAACGTCCATTGCAGCAAACAGTTGCTGTTGCAAATGTAACGCCAGCGGCTCCTGATCGAGCCGCCCAACTGAGCGCCACGCGAGCGACACGTCTTGGACTCCGACCGAGAATCCAGGCGACCACATAAAAAAGTAGCAAATCGGTTGGCTAAGAAGAGTAACAGAAGAGTCGCAGAAGAAAGAGCGGATAATACACGAGTTTTTTTAGCTCCCGATACCGTCACGGAGAATAAGAATCTAAGGCTTTTATTCTGCGAGTTGCATTTCATTCGAGCTTCACGCACTGGTCCAGACCAGAACGTTTGGCGAATATCTGAGCCGATAGTTCAATATTTTAACTGTTCTTAGTTTATCCGACAACTACATCCGCCGAGCGGTCCTTTGTACAACTGAGCGACATATATATCTAAGGCGAGGTCAAAAGTCGTACCGATCGCAAAATTCCTTCCAATTGTAAGCCTTCAACTCGCCAACGAGTGCCTTCGTTAGCAGATTGCAATCCTCCGACACGAGAACCACTTTCTCCCCGGCCACCTTTTTCACCTGTAACGCGCAATTTAGAATGGAATCGTCCGGTGAGCACAACTCGAATAGTTTCAGCTGTGAGTCCGCAGGCCGCTGACCTTTGATGCGCTTGTCGCGTTTTTTAAGCATCGAATGAAGGAAGTTATTCGTCTTGGTGATCGCCGCCAGAAGCTCGTGTTTCTTGTTTTTTAACCTTTCCAATTCCTGCAGCACCTTGTACGGTACGACCAAAATTGGTTGAGGTTTGCTAACTGTAGAAGGCGTGTAAGGAATTTGAGAATTAATACATGAGTTCATCCTGCTTTATGGTAATCTGTTATGAGACGTACTTGGCACTTCGCTATGGAAGATTCGTACAATTGAATCAATTTCATTCATGTAAACGCAACTGTCGAGGACAAGGAACATATAGTTATCGAACGATGCTACATGCTCCAAATAGTTCGTTGTCACTTTTGTTTTAGTGTAAATCATTGACTGGTCACTCTGTTCCGGTTTGATTTTGTCATTCTGTTGCTGGGTGTGTTCTGTAAGTACTTCCCACTCCATAGGCACTGGTACGGGTGGTGTGTTGGCTATTTGTTTTTGCAATGCACAAGCATCGTGCATATAACTATCCCCATCCAAACTTCTTGACTTCTGTGAACAGCATTCCGTCGCTAGGACACCTGCGACTAGCGTTTTTGGTTTCGTGCCATCAAGTTTAGCGTTCGAATGTTTTTGTTGTAACAGTTCCTGGTGTAGATGATCTCGGAGCTTGTTCAAGCGGTCCTGTGCGGCCTGCCGTTTGATCCTACTGTATCCTTTTGTCGAGCATGGTGGTTTTCTACACGTTCTGCTGGTTCCACTCAGTGGCCGCAATTGGTCGTTCTTTGGCGAAGCGTGTTTGCTGCAGTGTTGGCCCTCGCGAGCAGCAGGAAATTTAGCCGTAATACCTCGCGGTCTCAACCGATTGCTTGACGTTGTTACTGGTTTCTCGTCGTTTTTCGCCGTTGAATTTCCGTGGTGCATTTTTATTCAACTTTTTAAATTCACACCCGCTGTTTCCTAGTTTGCGTCAATAACGTAAACAACCTGCAGCAAAATCCGACGCAAATATCGATTGATTCGCGTTGCTTTCACTTGCAAGTTAACATCGTCGACAGACGTCAACAAATGGTGTGCTGTGATCGCCAGATCAGACGTTCTGCAACAGCGATTGTTTGAACATTAACGTTTAATTCAGATAGTCATAAATAAACGATTTAATTCGATCAGACAAGTCTGGCATTTTTTCCACTAGCATACCTGTGAGCAACGTATAATTATCATAACATAACTACATTACAAAGCGTAGTATAGCATATAATTATGAAAAATGTGGATATTTGTGGTCTTCTTCGAATTCTATGAATTCGCAAAAGTTTATAGATATTTGAAAAAGTTACCTTTGTTAAAGTTAAGGCAAAAGGCAATTTCTACAAAAGATGCTCATTTCGCATAAATTTATTCGGTGTGTTCCGATGTAACAAACGAATACAAATAATCTCTGTACATTTTTATCTTCTTTTACTGGTAAGTCGCATTTCGTATTGTTTCTAGCACTTTACTGATTGTTGCTGTTCTTTTTGTATTTCAAATGTTCACGTTTTGCTAGCTGTTATTCGAAAACTGCATCGTTTTCTGTCGGAGGTTTCACTCACGTCACGGTAACGGTATAGCGGAAATTTCAGCTTTACATTGCGACATGCTTTGATCGGTGCAAAACGAAACATTATTGTTGACCGTGGATTGAGTGCTGTTGAAACATTACCAAGCTCAAATCAAATGTACCGCCTAGTCGTTAAAAAACATGAGTTTTGTAAGGCTTTGAAAATGTTTTTGAAAAGAAGTATCGCGTTGTCCTTGCGCGAGCGTGCACCAGATTTCGATGAAATGTCGCAAAGCTAATAACTGATGGTTGAACGAATTTTTCAAATTGATTTCTTGATTGTGATAACCAGGTGGATTGATTTGTGCGGATTTGATGAATTCGCACATACTTTATTTGAAGATTTTACCCTGGTTAAATTTACGGCCGCCCTTATCGCTGCCGCTCCAAGAGAAATACTGGCTCACTAGCTTTTTCGTTTCTTCCGACGCCGGGTCTAGCTTCTTCCACTCATACACCTCGTAGTCAACCTGCCAGTCGGATGACAGCTTGAAGGCAAGGTCCTGGCCCCGCCAAACCCACACTCCCGAGATTGTACTGTTGTTGTCCTCGCCGAACAGACAGACAGAAGCGAAACTCTGCTTGCGCATCTTGTCTAGTCGCTGGAACATGCCTGTGATGAGGTTGCAGCTCATGAACACCTTGGTCAGTTCCTCGGGGTACTTGTATTCTCCGTACCAGATCGAGTAATTCGCAGGATCGAACTTTGTCCAGAAGTATGGAATGGATTTGGCTTCGTCCTCGTTTGAGTAGAAACGCTTAAAATCGTCCATGTTGAACGAGCCTTTCGGCAGTGTCTCGAACGGATCGTTCTGTTTCGGCTCGGCCGCAAGGAGCTCATCGGCGGCATCCGGCTGCTCTGTGAGTACCTCCGCAGGGGCCGACTTCTTCTCCTTTTTCTCCTTTTTCTTGTCCGCCTTCTCCGTCTTCTCAGCACCAGAGCCATTGGCGAAGCGAGCCTGAAACTCGGCGTACTTCTTCGGATCAACCTGAGCGACCTTAGTACAGAGCGTCACACTTCCGACGACGGGTTTAATGTGCGGCTGATTCAACACGGTCGTGAACCAGCGATTGACCGCGCCGAAGGGTGCTCGAAAGGACGGATCCAGCACGTGCACGTACGCTGGTAGTAGTGCGGTAAACACCACAATATCGGCCAGGGTTACCCGCTCTCCGACGAGGAACGTCTGCTTGAGCAGCCGCGAATTAAGCACCATCATCTGGCGACGCAGATCATCTTTCGCGTGCTCGACGTTGTTCTTGTTAAAAGGCATGATGCCAAGAACCGGGAATACCCACGACTGAACTGCTGGGAGCAACTCACTGTCGGCACTGCTGAGAAACGATATCACCTCCGCACGGTGGACATCGCTTGTACCGCGCAGCTGGTCGTTGGCAACGTAGAAAGCGATCGCATTGCTTTCAGTAAGATATTTACCGTCCTTTGTCTCGAATGCTGGTACTTTGCCGAGCGGGAACTTCTTCAGGAACGCTTCGCTGCGATTCGTTTCACCATGCACGTAGTCTGCCGCTACCTTTACTGCTGTGCCCGAATATTGGGCAGCGATCAACACTTTGTATGCCCTAAAATTGTCCGAGTATGTGTAGAGCGTCTGTGAGATCATAGAGAAAGGGAAGGTTAAGGATTTCCAACGAAAAACCAAGCCCTTCAGAGTGCTTTATCGATGCTTTTCAAAGGAGTCCTCCGCATGTTTCGTGAGGTTTGCTTATATTTTTAGCATAGCGTCTGGCCCCATCAGGCATCGGAACAGCACAAGTGCCGATAGCCGATACGTGAATTTACGTTGTAGTTGGACCTCTGCTGGGCCGAGCTGACCATTAAAATGTCATGCAATACTTACACCAGCCATTTTCGCAAGCTTTGTAATAAACAACACACAAAAGCACTATATTTTAACAAATTTTGGCCAAACTCGTCTGCTTCACAACTAGGTGTCTGGTGTCTGCCTGACGGAAATGAAAAGAAGGTCGCCACTGTCGCCAGCGATGACGTTTGGTGGAAGCAAACTTAACCTGCAAACGAATAATATGTGAAAGAAAACTTTTCATTCGCCTTTTCAGAACGGCAATCGTTGACAAATCAAGTGTTGCCGGTGTTGCGTAATGGGAAAATAAAATCATTTGAAAGATTGTGCACATGAATCAAAAATCATCAATAGACTAACATAAAAACATTGTGTTGATCTTTGCGGCGCTACGGAACCTATAGACATCTGTCAAATCTTTACTGGGGGGCTACATGAGGCGTAACGTAATGTTTTTGACATTACAGATTAACGCCAAACTGCTGCCGCTCTGTCAAAACGTTTACCGATCGGCCAAGGCGTAAACCCGAGCGTAAATACTTTTTGCATACGCTTTGCTTACAAACAGAGGATAATTTAAGTTCTTATTTGCTGGTATAGCAACAAAATCGAAAAAAAGAAAAAAAATATTCAGAAATTATTTTTTTATCTCTTCTTTTTTTATTTTCTCGAACCAAAAACACGAATGTAAACACGTTTGATATTTAGTTTTTATATTTTTGCTGCATGAAGCGTAAACGATTTGACATTTGACAAATTAATTTAACGCTAGTTTTCACGCCTCATGTAGCCCCGCAGATTCATTCATTCATTCGAAGGTTTTATTTCAATTTTCCCAATGAAGCCACGAGAAGAAGGAATATAAGGAATTGTTACAAAAACTTATATGCCAATTTATTTTCGTTCAGTCTTAACGTCGGATTTCATTTCTGTAAAAATATGAAAGAACCTCTCTCCCCAAACACTCCACCACCCTTCGCCAACAAATGGAAAAAAGTTAAAAATTCGTTCATCACCCTACGATGGTGGAGAGAGCGACAGCCTGTCTAGACAGCCAGCTGCGTGACGTTTCATCGCCGCCATTTCGTTGGGTACAAGTGCCAGGGTTTCACTGGGCACGTCGACGCCGCCGCCGACGCCGAAAACTCGCTCGATTATGTGGCCACCGCAGATACTCGCTTGAAAGTAGCCGCGTGTTTGGAAAACTGTGCAATTATCTCAAAAAGTATAGTGGGCAACCAGCTTCACCGGCAGAAGCCGTGCAGTGCAGAATGGACGACAGCGAACTGCCCGAGCTGTTGTTTTTCGACACGTTTTCCCACGATACCTATGAGGTTGGGCAGCTGGGATTATGGCCTCACATCGACACGTTTTAACTTTGTACGCTCTCTGTTGCTTTTCTCCTTTCCTCCGGCATAGCAGCGTAATCTCGATCTGGTGCAGTTTCCCAACCCGGTTTACATAACGGAAGTGCGTATCATTCCGCTGGGAGCGCGCGTTCATGCCGACTTCCCGGGTGGTGTACGACTCGGGGCGACCAATCCTTCCAACTTTCACATCGAGTTGTTCGTGAATGATCTGGGCAAGCCCGGCGCGGCGGTGTTCGAGAGCTTGGGTGAGTTCGAATACAACCAGAACAACTGCATCCATCTTCAATCCCCCGCCCGGCGCATACCCACCGACGGCCTGGTGCTCAAGGGCTGGTACACCACTATGACACTCGCCGTGTACGGCATCCTGACCACCAGCATCGTTGAGCCGATTGTGTCGCCCCGGGAAATGACGCCACATCCAAGCGATGTAAACACCATGCTGATAGGCGGTGGTCACGAATCGGGCAGCATTGCAGAGCCGCTACACGGATGCGGTGGCGAATGGGTGCAGGAGGGTCCTAGCGGTATGATGGTGATTGTCAATCCGAACGAAGTGTTCGTTCAGAAGGAATACCCGGACGATAACAGCGAGGACGCACCAAAGGACCCACGGCCTTACGCTCGCAGGGCGGCAGCAGCCGCAGCGGCCGCGATCGCCGTAAGTGCAGCAAGTCCACCCGAACCGATCTACGAACCGCTCGAAAGTGGTAAGATACTCCCTGGGGACTGTGACCTGCCGGACAAGCGAAGCGGAAAGTGCCCGCAGTTGCGTTCGTCCGACCATCTTCAACAGGAGCAGTATACCTACGAGTCGGTTCGTTCGCCACGGATGCGCCGTCACAGCAACCGTGATGAATTTTCACGGTCACCCAGTCTCTGCAAGGAGTACGATTCACCGCCCAGTCTGGCCAAGCAGGCTCCACACGGTCCACGGGAACCCGAGTGGTCGCGCAGCCCGGACTACCTGGAGCAAGCGTCGAACCAGCACCTGGAGCAGCCACCGCTTCCGCCGCTATCGCGGTCCCGGCGATTACGCAGTGATTCGTTTGATCGACTGCGCAGGGAACCTTCCTTTGAGCGGTTGGAAAAGGAAGACCGAAGGCGACCCCGGTCGCCACTTGATTCACCACGCCGGCCGCGCTCGCCCGATCGGAACGAATCGTCACCAGATGGGATGGACGAGGAGGAGGTGGAAGACCTGGAGATGCTGGTCGACGAGGAGGAGGACGTTGATGAAGAGGAAGGGCTCCGGCATAGTTTTCATCGGGTACCGCAACCGTCAGTGGCACCAATGGCGTCAAGCGGCAAATACGGGCGCGACAAACGAGGCGGAGGTATGATGATGCCAGGTGGACCAGAAAGCCGGTCCCCGGTAAAGCATATACCATCCGGTGGATACGGCGGCGGGACACGCAACAATGTATCGCTGGGTCCGCAGCACCAGGCACACCAGCACCGCCACCACCATCATCAGCACCAGCAGTACCACTATCTACACCACCAGCAGCCGCAACAGCATCAGCATCACCATCAGCACCATCATCATCACCATCACTATCAGCAACAGCAGCAACAGCCGCAACCGCAACAGCAGCAGCAGCAGCAGGCGTTATCCTCTAGCGGAGCGACCACTCCACCATTACCATGTGAACCCGTCACTATAACGCCAGTCGCGTCTCCCGTGATAACGTCGAATGAAGAGGACACCGTCTCAGTGACCGAACAGTTCGAGCCGATACTGAGCGATGAAGAGATCACGGAGGATTACGACTACGACTCGGAGTGCGAGTTCGTTTCTGACTATTGCAAACCGTTCAATCCGATAACAACAACGCTGGTGCGCTACGAGCGTGCGGAAGAGTGCTCCTTCGGTGCAATCGAACAAAAGATGCTGGCGAGCATCGAACATTTGCTTGCTCAAGAGCGATACAGTCGCAAAGCAACGGAGAATTTCCTCCACGAATCGGCCGAGTGGCGTGAGCGGTTCGTCGACTACGCCGAGCAGCTGGTTCAGCACTTCAGTCAGTTACTGCAGAAGTACGATGCCCGCGAGAGTTTCTCGCATCTGCTCGAGCAATGGATTGTAGATGGGTGGCCCGGTGTGGAAACGCTGATAAACTGCATACGTATCGGGCTCGACTTTGACCGAGCGATGGTGCAGGTACAGCCGGCGATGAAGCTGCGCCACATGAAGGCTGGCATCCGGCTGACCGAGTTTGTCGGGCCGTACGAGTGCTTCATGCGACAGATTTTGCAACAGGACGACTTCAATCTCTTCGATCGCTTTCTCGGGCTCTACTCGCAAAACTTCATGGCCCTCTCGATTAAGCTGATGATCATTCGCAGCATGTACGCGTGTTTTGATACTCAGTTCGCGCTCAAGTACTTTCTTTCGGCGTCCTACAATGGCTACCAGATCCTGTTGGACTTGCTGCAGGAAAACCCGTCAACGCGCATTGCTTTTGCGCTGAAATCGTTGCTGCGTAAAATCACGCTGCATGAAACGGTAGAACTTATCGGAACCACCGTCCCACAGCTGTACGAGCAGCAGATGAAAGATGCATCAGCCAAACGGGTAGCTAATATCACGCCGCCACCATCATTGCTACCGGTGCAGGAAACGATTGAACTGCTTCACAGACTTCTCACCGAGCTAACAAAAGCGATCTCGTTGAATGAAATTATGCTGTCGCAACCGAAGCGTTTCCTACCTGTTACGGCCAAGTTCGAAATTCACAAAGATTTGTTCTCGTTGACCAACGTTAACCGTACGATTGTGCAATTTTTCCGAACACACCGTTTGCTCGAATCGCTGCTGATGTTGCTCGATCTGAAGGTAACACCCGGCCCGCTCTGCGAAACGATTCTTAATCTGGTGTCGATTCTGCTTGGTAGTCTGCCCAAGTTACGCTACCTCGTCGAACGAGCGCCGATTAGCAACCTGTTGCACAAGTGGCTCTTCCAGCAGCTACCACTGCCAACCGAGTCGCTTCCGGGTTCGCACAACGCACCGAGCCCCTCCTACGAGTTGGTGCATTCGGAACTCACACGCGCTCAGTTGCTCGGCTTGGAGTTGGCCTACAAACTGCAAACGATGTACCATCTAGATGCATTGGCGAGCTTCCGGTGCGTGGTAACCCCTGCGGCAATCTCAAACACACAGCACGTCGTGCCTGCCGATCGTGAGCGGGACAGGGATCGCTTGGCGGAGTGTCTGCAGGCCCTGTATCAGCTTGCGCAAGGTGTCGGCCGCCGGTACGTCGTGGAGGTGCTCTGCATGGACGGGAACCTGACGATACTGCTCGAGCTGCTCGAGCGTGAGAAGCGTCAGCTGGCAAAAGACGAGGCCAGTTCTCCGGGCTCCGGGAAGCATAAGTCGCCCATCATCAGCTACTGCGTCGATATGATAGACCTTGCGGTACGGAACGCTGACGGCGCTGCCTACCTTGCGCACCACGGTCTCGCCCTGCTTAGTCTGGTGAAGCAGCACGAGCAGTTCGAAGGTTCGGTCGGTGCGGCGCTGCAGGAGCTCGCCATCTACCTGAAGCCACTCGAGCTACACGATCTATTCTCGTACGTCGACATCGGCCCGTTGGTGGAGCTGATGAAACGAAGCGTCGAGTATGTGACTGCGTTTCCGGGAGACCTCATCACGGCTCTACGCTTGGTGCAGTTCCTCGCCATTCCGCAATACGATCTCTGCGAACAGCCGTACGGGCATGCCGAGTTCAAGTACAAGTATACGCTGCTGCAGTTCTACTCGGCTGACGGCCAGGCACTACTGCTGTCGGTGTTGGAGAAGCTCAACCTCTATTTTGACCAGCCAGCCATCCACGCGTCAAGCCTGGCCAGCACCCAGGGCGTGTTGTTAACGCAGATCCTGTGCCCGACGGTGCATATTTTGCGCAAGCTCGTCTCGTACCTGATCGAGTGTCGCAACACGGAGTTTCGTGACCTAACGCCGATCGAGCCACTGCTGCGGACGTACGCCTTGATGCAGAGCGTGCCGGTGAACGCCGCCGCCGCTACCGATGCACGGCACGTGCAGCGCGAGATCGTGCGCGTTCTGGTGGCCTACACCCAGCCGGCTCCGGCTGAGGGGCTCGACACGAACAACATCCACCGAAGCCTGTGGACCCAGATGATCGGGGAGCTGACGAACTTCACGCGACACGGTCCAAACTACTTTCTACCCGGGTTGCTAGTGTTGTGCGAACTGTTGCCGCTACCGCTGCCCTTGTACTGCCACCAGGAGCTCAGCTCGGCCGAAGTGTGCCAGCTGATCAAAGAGCGTCAGCTATGGTCGGCCCACCTTCACCCTCAGAGCCCAGCCATCGGAGAGCTTATCCAAACGATATGCACATCCAGCTATACACCGCTGTTGGTAGTGCTCAGTCGCGCTTGCCTGCAGCTGGCGGATCTCGCCCCAAACATGACACTGCTCATATCGAAGTCGATTGCCGACCTGATTGTCAACGAGCCGCTGTTGCACGGAGGTCTGGCCAGCACTAGCCACGCCCGGTTACTGAGCTTTCTCGCCGGGTTGGTTTGCCACCCGTCTGTGAAGGTGTCCCTGCTCTCCATACTGCCGGGTCGCATCATGGACATGATGATGAGCGTACTGCTGAAGTCCGGCCAGACGCCTGCCCACCAACAAACGCAGGAGCACATCTACGTAGTGTTCCAGAGTCTGTTCGATGCGGAAATTGCACTCATGTCTGGTGACGGTATCGATCCGGCTCGCCAGTTAGCCTGCGCGCTGCCGCCGAAGGAAATTATCGACACTTTCGGCACGATGTGTGCGGAGAGTGTGACGTCCCCCGAGATTGGCGTCACTGTGCTTATGGCGGCCCTTCGCACAATGCTGCTGTTGACGGAAAACGAGTAAGTACTGCCCCGCGGTAGACTGTATTTCGCCACTTCGCTTGCTCACGAATGTTGATCTCTTTCTCCTCTATCGTTATCATACAGCACGACCTTTGTGACACTGGTTGCCAATCTATTACGGAGACGTGAAGCCTGGAATGTAGTGTTGTGCAAGTTTCTGCACAAAGCGAAAAGCAATCCGGAACCATTCCGGGTGCTGTTTGGCTTGTTGAGCGAATTTTGGCGGGCGCTTACCGAGGTCGATAACAGTATCATCATCCAGGGGTTGAATTTGCCCAGACGCACGGTAACACTTTCCGTCGGTCAGCTAGTGCAACTGCTTCCGTTGCCGGATCGTGGTGAAGTGGACGAGCGTCGAGCAGCGCTGGTACTGCTGGAAGACTTGAACATTCTGTTTCAAAGCAAACAACAGGACCCTACCAGTCCGAGTGCGGGTATCGCAGTTGCAGCGAACGGCACCGGTTCCTCGACGGGGAAAATTTTGACCGATAACCTAAGCATTTTGCACGGCCAGTTATCAACAGTAGCAGGAGCAGCAGTTGCTGCTGCTAGCCCGAGTGCGGTTAGCGCAGTTTCAGCGAGTGGCATCGGTTCGTCTTCAAGTACTATTTTGACTGATAACCTGAGCATTTTGCACGGCCAGCTATCAGCAGCAGCAGGAGCAGCAACTACCGCTGCTGCTGCTACTGTTGCTGCAGAAAGCGATGAGCCGCCACCATCCCCAGAGACCGACTGGAGTGCGGTCACTGTCGATCCGTTACCGCAGGCAGAGGGCATCGTCACGCAGTACGGTTCCCGGAGTGTGTACGTGGTGAGTGACGACTGCGCGGAGCATCACAAGCTGTGCGACTGGCTCGGTTTTACGCCCGGAGAGGACGATCTCGGGCGAGAACAGATACCGTGCGATTTGCAGGATCTAGCCAAAACCTGTCTAACCGGGGACACCAATCTGACTGCCGACTGCAAGCGTCTGTTGCATCTATCAGCGTCGCCACACTCGAACCGAGACCGGCTCACGACCGCGCCGTGCTTTAGAACGCGCCGCGTGGAGGTGGAACCCAGCACCGGACGACCGGAGAAAAAAATATTCGGTAGGTATTTTGTAGAGGTGGTGCCAATAACCGCAGTATGTGAAACGAATCGGGTATGCGCGCTTACTTCATTACTTACGGTCTCTTCTTTCCCTTCTTCCCTTTCTTCTTAAACCAGCTACGCCCCTACGCGGACGATGCTTTTCGCGTGCTCCGACCACCCGAGGGGACCTGTTCCGGTCGCGGCCCCCGAACACATCTCGTCCTCCTTCGCTGCATGTGGACGATTTTCTGGCACTGGAAACGTGCGGTGCTCAGCCAACCGGACCAACCGGCTATAACAAGCTGTCGCGCGACATCATCACGATTCGCGGTTCGAACCGCAGTCGAGGAGGGCGAAATTATCCCGAGCGGGCCAGCCGACCGGGTGGTGGCGGCGGTGGTTCCTCGGGCGGGAGCGGTGGTGGTGGTCCTGGCGGTCACTGGCACAGCAACACAAGTGGTAGTGGTGGTGGTGGTAGCGGCGGCGGTGGCAGCGGCGGTGGTGGAAGTAGTTCCGGCTGGTCTTCCTCGAATGCCTCGCAAATGCACGATGCGGGAGGCAGCGTTAGCTCGGCCGGCAAACACTTTGGCGGTGGCAGCGGTGTCATCGTTAGCAGTGGTCACTACCGCGATAGCAATCACTTTGGTGCGCAGCGGTCGCGCTCTGGCCGTGGCTTCAACCGATACAGCAGTCGGCTGTATTCGCGGCCGATCTAACAAGTGTTATGCGCAGACCACATGTAGGAAACAGCATGTATCCTATAACAATTGTAATATAAATCAACAAAAATATTTTAAATTTATTATGATCAA